>NC_091824.1:44077200-44147200 GCF_038994185.2 Dermacentor albipictus
GCACAAGAAGCACATAAGTGCGATATCTCTACGAGACTGTAAGCATAAAAGTGACAATAACTATCATTTTCCTTTTCTAGAATGCTTGTTGTAATCACGAGCAATGAAGCGTACAACGCGGTTCTGGACAGCTTCGATATATTTGACAATGTAATCCTAATGAGGTGGCCAGGTGGAATATGCGTATTCGAGCTCTGGGCGCACGAAAGTTTGGTAAGCGAGCCTGTGATTAGATGTAGGTGTGCTGTGAACATTTCATTGTGCTGTGAGACGTAATGTTTGCGGTGCTGCTGCGGTTACTTCTAGGTTTTTCGACCACGAGAGGCTCGGTGTCAAATGAATGCCTAAGTACGTATCTATAGCAGGACCTAGCTGAGAACGCAGCGTTGTTAAGGGAATAAGAGTGAATTGGAATGGTTGCATAGTTTTGCATTTGTCAGTATTTACACTCATTTGTCATGACTCACACCGATGTGACATGCGGTCGACGTTTTGTGGAAGTGCACGATGGCCGCTGCTCGAATGATTTTTTTTTTTTTTACAACACGCAGTCACCGGTGAACAATCTGATTTTCGACGTTATGAGGAATGGTATGTATATAGTTAGTGAACATGAGGAACACAAGAGGACCCAAAGCACTACTAGCCTGAATGCTTATCTTCGCGGACAGAATGGTCATAGTGCGAACACCGAAAGAATTCCGTCCGCGTGTGACGACATATTTCCGTTCCATGTGTCCTTTCTTTCTTTTTTTTTTCGCTGACAACCATGCGTTCACGACACTCATAAATAAGGTATAAATTAGGCGCCAGGCGTAGCCACACACTTTCTATCGACGATGCGTTCAAGTAGGGCCTTATTCGTAAGACATAGCTTAGATTGTGTAAGCGCAGTGACAGAGGGGGACAACCAAGCAAAGACGCACAAGCACGAAGTATGTTTTTTTTAAATCGTCATTTGAAAAAAAAAAAAGCGGCCACAGGTTGCCGCGCTCGCACTCAATCTCGTCGAGCGCTCGCGGAATCGAACAGGCTGGCTTTCGCTAGCGTGCCTGCGTACACCCTTGGCGATTACGCAGGGCCCGACCGACTGCACTTCCTGGTTCCTAAACATAAGAAGGACTCTCGGCTGGCCCCGCTGGCGACGGTAAACGGAGGCAGGAATGAAAGCCTCGGCGGCGGTCGTTCCTGGAAATAGGCGAAGTGCGCGGCGCGTTCGAATTCCTTTTCCCGCCCACCGCTCGCCGTCTTCGACGAGTAGTAAAGGGGACCAGCCTGGCCTCGTGTTACACCGAGCGCCGACTATCGAGAGAGGCCAACATCCTTCGCTCTGTCTTTTCCTTACTTTCTGTTTTCTTTTTTTTTCATTTTTCTTACAGAAATTATTGTTCTTTTCTCTTCGCGTCTGTGGGGACACGTGAGAGACATCTATTTATTTATTTATATTTATAAAATACTGCTGACAGGAAGTACAAGGGGGGTGAGCAGAATACACATGATTATTTACAGAAAAGAGTCGGATGAAACAAGTTTGTAGCACGTTTTTCACACAGATCCTTTAGTCATAACGTAGACGATGAAGAAAAGTTAAACAACTAGGTTATAATACAACTCTAATTTATACACGAAACAACAACATTATGTACAGAAATGGCAAACAGATCACGGACGCTGAGGAAATCCTTCAGTTAGCTTATTCCAGTCAGTTATTGTCTGTGAAAAAAAAAGAGTACTGAAAAGTGTCAGTCCTTTAAAAAAAATGATAGAGAATCAGGGTAGTGGTGTCGAGTGGGTCGGCTTATCAAGGCGGTTACGTATCTTGCGGTGTCTAAGCCTAGCCTATGAATAATTAAGTTTGAAAGAAACTTTAGTCGACTTTTCTTTCTTCGGATTTGTAATAGTTCAATGCCGTTTGTGGTTTGTAATGCAGGAGGGGTGTCAGTAGGCATACATTTAATGTAAGTTAATCGTACTACTTTTCTTTGAATTCTTTCTAGATTGTCAACGTCAATTTTTGTGTGAGGCTTCCAAACTATGGCAGCGTATTCAAGTTTTGTCCTAATTAAGCAAAACTAAGAGTAGTAATGCGTTTACACTCGGATTGTCACAGAAGAAACAAGTATATGTGTGTGATGCCAGTCACGAGGTAGATGTAGGGAGTGGATGGGAGATAGTACAAAATATATATATATATATATATATATATATATATATATATATTTCCACGTTGTGAAGTAGTATGACCAGCGAAGCTGTGTATATGAGCCCCTTAATGGCAAAGTGCACCTCCGCCGCGGGTCGGTCCGGCATTGCAGTACCTTCGGCATCGGCCCATGTATGAGGAGTTTTGTGTCTGCACACGCACACGATCCTGGGGGGACTAGCCATTAACAGCATCGCTGTAATTGGCTCTAAAATTGGTTACGTCCTCGTGTTTCCTAATTAATTAATTAAATAATTAATTAATTACCGACGCAGAACGCTGGAGCAGGGGCACGAGCGCGTTCGAGCGGTAGCACCGAGGGGCGCCGGCGAGCCGGCTGTGGAAGAAGACGACGACGCTGGAGCCAATCCTGATGATGATAGTTTTGCCTCTGCACACGGAAACGATCTTGGGTGGAACTAGCCCTTAAGAGCCTCCTGTAAAATTATGAGAAGATACAGTTAGTCCAGTGTTCTGGCTTTAATCTCATTTTAACTGCTGAGAAATGTGCGGACTGCCGCATATTTCCGTCCAGCAGAGCTCAGCTGACCCAGGCTGGCTGCTGCACTCCGCACTGCATATGCATGCCTCGATGAAGGAAGGTTTCTACACTTGGCAGACGTGGCAACTCAGATATTATGAAAGATCGTTCCAGCGCACAACTGAACACTTCACTTGTGCGCTGGAACGATGTTTCATAATGCCAATCACAACCAAGTAGCCCAGCTGTCTACACTTAGCAACTCAGATATCGCGGCGCCTTGTTAACACACGGTGTCTCCTGCTCGAACGTTAGGTGGACTGAATCGCTGAGGCAACGGCTCGTTTGGCCCGGTATGCCTGGAAAGTGCCCGTGTCCTTTTCGTCGTTGCCCACAGCGTTGTCGAAGGAATGCTTGGGGAGGCAGAGAAAGAGAGAGAGCAAATGATAAATGAAAGATAGAGAGGTTAACCAGGTGGGGTGGCAGCAGTCCCAATAGATGGCGCTGAAGGTGTGTTCGGCGACGTTACTTTATTGCAAAACGTCGTATTCGTTGAGGTCGCTTTGGGTTCAGTTGTCTTGCGCACTGACGTTTTCGTTGTTGCAATTGTGCTTTCGGTGACGCTCGCCGTAGTCGTCTCTGTCGAAGTCGTCGTCCAGGTAGTCGAGGTTGATCTTGCAGTGACTGATTTAGATCTTTCTGACGTGACTGAGATCATTTATGATGTAGCAGTGAGAGAGAGAGAGAGAGAGAAGGGAAGACGGAAAGGCAGGGAGGTTAACTAGACTGAGTCCAGTTTGCTACCCTACGCGTGGGGAGGGGAATGGGGAGTGAAAGAGAAAGAGAGAGAACTTAAGTGTAGGTTGTCTATAGTCGCGCACTCAAGTCCGTCGCCTTCAGGTAGCGAAAAAGCGCTCTAACTGCTTTTTGGGCCAATGAGCTGTGAGGCCAGGCTCCCAAGATCTTTGCTTCCGTGAATGGCCTTGATGTAGCAGTGTTTCTGGAATAAGCCTGGTACCTGGTTGACAAATTTGTGTCGTCTGCGGCGGGGAACTGACGCACTGCTGGCCTTCGCGTGGCTTGTCTGACCGCGAGGTCAAATTGCGAGGTTCTTCAGAAGCCACTGATAAGGCTGCCATCCATGTGCCGTCGTGCTGCGAAGACACTCACGTTACTAGGCAATGTGTGGTATCTGATTTCCTCGATGCTTCTTTAATGTCAGCAGTTTGTTGGGGTCTAGCGTGCCCTAAAGAGTCTGAGATATGCAAAGTAGTTCGAACTCCGTATGTCAGCTGCTCATCCGCTGCTGGTGAAGGTAAATGCTCTATGTCGCGAAGCGAACATGCGGAGTTTGTAGTTTGATTGCGGTGTCCTGGTGGAAAGTAAGATGGCTTAATTTCACTCGTTTTGTTAGTTGCGTCCATGCAACCTGCAATTCCAGGTGGTCGATTATTGGACGACGACGCAGTGAATGTGGCTGCACCGCGCACTTCGAGTGATAGGTGTGTTTCGATAATGGTTGTGGTTTCATTTGTGAACGAAGCGCTTCTGTGAAGCACGCGCTGCGGGATCAGCTTCACAGAACAGTCGCGTGACTTGAAACTAAGCGGTGGGTCGCACGGACAAGACGCAGTGAACGCATCCGATGCATTAGCGATGGCAGGAGTACGATAACGTGATGGAGACGCGCATACTCGCTATTCCTGCGTGGACGTGAAACCTTATGGAAGGTTTGGTCTTGAAAGAAAGCGACGTGGATATCGCTCAGAGAACGGGGGCTTTACTTTGTACATTGTCCGCGGTGAAATCATAGTAGGCGTGCGATTCTGTTTCGTTTTTTGAGGGAGGACCCCTACATGCGAAACCTGTCGATGATCTACTCAAAGATGGTTTTGGTTGGCGCTGATGATGATCGCTACTTGGAAACTGTGAGTGATTGCGGCGACCCAGTTTCAATGTCTCCAGCCGTTGGACAATGAGGGAGTCTGCAGCGTATACCATAAATCTACGGATCGTCTCTTCCTTAATTTTCTCCCACGATTTGTTGTTTTCAAAGATGTCCGTGAGGTAGAACAGAAATGCCTCACCGGTCACGTATTCATTGAAGTTGGCGACCATCTCCCGCTACTACCATGATGCAGCGGTTGCGTGGAGCTCTAAGAGGTTGGGATCCGCCTTCCCCGGGCCCATCGTCCACTGGTCCAGTGTACTTGGGGAAGTCCAAGGCTTCAGATGATGCGTTCATAACGCTGGTATAGTTTCGGTGGCTGATGGTGGCGGTGGTGGACGTACCAAGGCCGCTGCCTTGGCATGTCGAACCAACTGGCCCATCGAGACGCGTTGAACTGAAAGAGATAGGCCTGCCGATTACAACAGCATTTCCAGGATATCATCGGTGGATCCTCGTTCAAACATTTGCGGTATAGTGTTTCCCTGTCCCGCGGTGTTGTTGTGTCTTTTTATTTACGCACATTCCTTTGGCAATCCACCGAGCCACAGTGCCCGCCGAGTGCGAAGCGGTTTCTCGGGAAACCGCAAGAGCAAGCGGGGCATGTTGAGGCGGGACTTTCCAGGAACGGGCTTCGCGGTGCCGACGACCCCGGTTCACCCGCGCGAGCGTGTTTCTCTCTCGTTGCGGGCGGCGTCTCCGCGACAAACCGCTGGAGGAAAAAGAGAGGGGGGGGACCCGGCGCGTACGGCACGCCGCCGACGCCGACGCGACGTCACGCCGCGCTGACGACGCCGCGCCTTCGCGGACGATGCCTCCTCCGAGCGACGTCGGCGGCGGCGCACGACGCGCGAGAGAGAGCGGCGGCGACGACAGCTGACTCGCGTCGTCGCTTTCACGGGATCAATGCGCCGACCGCTCGCGATCAGACGTGGAGCGGACAAATGCTCCGTCGAGTGTCACGTGACTCACACACCGCTGTTTCCCTTATGAAAGTGACACGCTTGCTGCGTATCAACGGACTCGCTTTACCACGTGTCGACTTAACGTCATACGGGGAGCTTATGTGGCTAGAACTGTGACAAAGCGGCTAGTTATACAGACTCGCTTTACCACGTGTCGACTTAACGACCTATGGGGAGCTTATGTGGCTAGAACTGTGACAAAGCGGCTAGTTATGCGGAAGGATTTCTTCTTGTGAGTCATGTGAGTCACGCGATACTCTCTCTCTCTTTCCTTTTCTTTTTCGTGACGAGTAGAGCAGTGACCCTGAGAATGGCATAAACTCAATTCATTTTATACTCGCGGTACAAGACATAGTATCACAGGAAGACGGACACTTCTTCAGCAGTGGTTTAAGAAGAAGACGTGTCACTGTGGAGCCAATGTTTCGAGAAGTGAACGTACTTGCCTTGACCAGAGGTCCCCTCGTTGAAATATTGGCTCCTGCTACGTTCCTTGTTCGACCACTTTTGATCACCGCGCATTTTCACCGTGCTTTCTGCCGAGAGTTCAGTAGTGCTTGCCCAACGTGTGTGAGAGAGAGAAGGACAACAGAGGAAATGTGTCGGGTAGTCATGTGGACGGGCTGGACCAGTTCGCTACCCTACACGAGGGAAAGGGGAGAAAGGACAAAATATACGGGGAAGGTAGAAACCCCAAACATTCCCACGCAGAAGGCGATTTGCACATTGACTACATAAAGTCTGTTATTGTACATCTGTACATCGACGCAACGAGCTATGGAAAAAAGAATGATAGGTGTAACGTTAAGGGATAAGAAAAGAGCAGATTGGGTGAGGGAACAAACGCAAGTTAATGATATCTTAGTTGAAATCAAGAAAAAGAAATGGACATGGGCAGGACATGAAATGAGGAGGGAAGATAACCGATGGTCATTAAGGGTTACGGACTGGCTTCCAAGGGAAGGGAAGCGTAGCAGAGGGCGGGAAAGAGTTAGGTGGGCGGATGAGATTAAGAAGTTTGCAGGGAAAACATGGCCACAACTAGTACATCACCGAGGCAGTTGGAGAAGTATAGGAGAGGCCTTTGCCTTGCAGTGGGCGTAACCAGGCTGATAATGATGATGATGACTGCACATCTGAAGAGCATAGCGCTACGTTTGAGTTGTTCACGCCGGCGACAGATGTGGACACGGCTCGAAGATTGCCACTAACAAAGCACCATTCGCTATAGTCACTAGTGCCGGTAATAGCTTGTGCGTCACCCTTGATTTCGCACACAACAACGCACACATGCCCAGTCCTATCGGGAAAACTTTGGCTTTAGCCGAGTCCCCAAGGACAGTTTACGATATTGTTCTAAGTAAGTCAATAAAGACGTGACCTCAACATCGTTGCTATATACGCCGGCGAAGTCACGTTGAGCGCTTGATGCTCGTGTAGTTCCCAGCGGCACTCACTTGTGCAGAGCTCGAAAAAGGTGCTACAAAATGTACCAAAAGGTCGCTAGTTCGAATCACCTCTGTTCACAATGTCTCGCACACAGTGCAAATGGTCGGTCCCCTTAGCGGTAAGACAGGGTAACGATTTCCACACTTTGTTATCCATCTATTTGCCTGTTTTGATGTTCTTTTGTACAGTAATATATAACG
This sequence comes from Dermacentor albipictus, assembly GCF_038994185.2. NCBI lineage: Eukaryota > Metazoa > Arthropoda > Arachnida > Ixodida > Ixodidae > Dermacentor > Dermacentor albipictus. The sequence continues at coordinate 44,084,447 of NC_091824.1, forward strand.
GCACCTTTTTTTTTTATCGTTTACTACTCCGCAAGGTTTGACTCACTAAGTTGTATTAGAATAAGCAAGAACAGCGATGACTCACTTTGGAAAACGTTTGTGTAAATTAGAACAAATTAGGCAAAAAAAAATGCGGAAAATGGGACAAAGCAATAGTACGTTTAGAAATTTCTGTGATTACATGTAACTCACCGGTAACACTGCTAAAAGAACTTGGATTAAACAGTCAGTACCGCAAATATTATAAAAAATTCAATGAACACCCCAACGGTAGTTCAAGGTTCACTGCGACTGAACAATTCACGAATAAAGCAAGACCGAAACAATTCCGAGGAAATCCGTCGCTATAACTGCCGCCCCCCCCCCCGCCCCCAAAAGAACGAAGAGACAGCGTGATACAACTTTTACTCACCCGCCGTGGTTGCTCAGTGGCTATGGTGTTAGGCTGCTGAGCACAAGGTCGCGGGATCGAATCCCGGCCACGGCGGCCGCATTTCGATGGCGGCGAAATGCGAAAACACCCGTGTACCTAGATTTAGGTGCACGTTAAAGAACCCCAGGTGGTTGAAATTTCCGGAGTCCTCCACTACGGCGTGCCTCATAATCGGAACGTGGTTTTGGCACGTAAAACCCCATAATTTAAGTTTTTTTGGCATTTACTCATATCAGTAACGTGTATCCAGAAAACGGCATTCACCTAAGTAAAGCTTTTCCAATATCGTGCGTAAATCTACGAATAGTTGTCAACGGTACGCACGCATACGAACCAGAGGACGCACCGGCCCGCTGTGTACTACCGAAATTCAAGGGCTGTAAACGACACAGCGTGGGGAGGGTCCAGGCAGCGTAGCAGCGTGTTTTTGTGTTTTGCGTATTGGTTTCGATATCGAGTCTTTGTCGAAGGCTTGTGCGTTATGTATCGCCGATCGCGAGGCCGTGGGAATACCTTTGGGAAGGACCGGGGAAGTTCCCGGAGAGATTCACGTTGTCGAATTGCGGTCGGAGACGTCAAGCCGCAGGAACGCGTTACGTCGTGCGCGAAGACCGTGCGTGACGTTTAGTGCAACGAAACTCACGCTGTGCATCCACTAAGCGACAGCTCATCCCTTGCGGCTCAGTCTGCATGGAAATCTTATTTATTATCATCATTTTCTAAGTGCTAGTGTCTTTATTTTAAATCTTTCCCTACCGAGCAGTATGAGAAAACGACTCAAGTATATCGGTTGTTTTTTTATTGGTTTGCACACACACGTACGCCAAGGAAAAGCTAAAGAAATACTATTAAATACTGTAACGTGGTGGCGACGTTGAAGAACGCAGTAGTAATACTGCGAAAGACAAAACTAACTTTTATTGGGCGAACCTGTGCCCACAAAAACAGGCTACACTTGTAGCACAACGATAGCGGCGAACACGGTCGGTGATCGTCGAAAATCTGATGAGCGGGTCAAGCGCGTTGGCTTTTATGCAGCAGTCGTCGAACGTTCCAGAGTATAATCGCTGGCACCCCCGTGCATTCCACAAAGCTCTACATTATTCGCGTCGCGCACGCATGCAATCAGATTACACAAGGTTCGGTCACAGACAGCGGATGGGAGCATCGATAACATTCCAGAAACTTCCAATGCATGCAGGGGCGTCCTGTGCTGTGCGATAACATTTGCTAGGCGGTGAAACGCGTCGCCCGATAAAGACGAGTACACGTGTCAATATGTTCATTTCCGAACAGGGCCTTGAAAAATATATTTTAAAAAATAAATAAACTGAGTTAGTTTACCCACTGTAATAATAAAAATTCACTGCAGCGCTTGGAATACTCTGGTAAGCTGGGAAGTTGTGTTCTTCGCACTTAGCTAGACCGGAATTATCACTTTGATGAACGCGCGTTTGAATTATGCCCAAACCAACTTGTGCGCTGTCAAGCCGAACTTGTGTTTAGAAGTTTCATTATGAATGAGCCCAGCTTGTTCTCGTTGGAGCGGTATACGTATTTGAAGGACTAGCCTGACTCGTCCTCGGTATGGAAAGGGCTAAGACGTAGCGGAGGTGGGTACAGATAATACAACGCTATAGCATTAGAAAATTAGAAACAAACAGTATTGGTTGGTGCACGCATAAAGCAACTTAAGAACATAAAACCGAACGAGTGGTAGCTGAGAACAAATATTACTCACGTCACTGCAAAAATAAATAAATAAATAAATAAATTAATTAATTAATTAATGGCCGGCGGTGCAGTGAGACAAATATGCTGAAGCATAACTGCGAGTCGGCCTAGTTGGAACAGATTCATCTTTTTGAACACATTCATCTGTTTGCGCACAAAAAGTTTTAAGACAAATATGCTATTTCGCAATTGTGTAGAAAACGCAAAGAGAGAGAGGGGGGGAGGGAGAAGGAGAAGGAGAGAGAGATACTTTATAATCATAGATATGTTGTCGTGATGCTATTGTATAGAGTGATGAGATTACTTGAAGGCGCTGCAGTAACCACGATGGGAATCATGTATAATACATTCTTATTTATTTATTTTCTTCTTTTTTTTCCATCTCAGCACAGCTTCAGCGAGAAAGCTAAGTAATTGAAGTTCAACTGCATTGTGTGCTTGTCTGAATCTATTTCCATGTAGAACAAAAGTTTCTTACTCCCTACCAAATCATTTCTGTCGCGTACGTTTAGACGAAATAGCTAATCATGATACCTTAGAAAATTTGAGTCCCTAAATCTTGATTATAGTTGCAAGTAACCCTTACGATGAGAGTAAGTACCTGTTATACTTGAAACAGACACCTTTCTTTGGATAGCTTGAAAAGCTCTGAAAAGGGTCGAAGTGCAGTAATCGGAGCCTCAGTAAGATTATTTATTACCACGCAACAAATTTTAAGTGGGAACTTAATTTCGTGATCATTAAAGAAAATTACGCCCCTTTATGCTTCATGAAGCACAGTCGTCTGCCTCAGTTTTATATTTTGCGTTTCACTAATGCCAACAGTCGCATTTAGACAAAGTGCAAAAATAAAAGAAATCCAGCTTTCACTTGCAGCCAAAAAGAACATTTACATTAAAATAGCCACCGCGAACTAGACGGCATCGATTTTCATTGGCAATCATTTTTGTAACCCACCTTTCGTTCGGCTATTCCAGAGTTCAGCGCGTCTAAATACGCTGTTTTGGAAAGTTCGCCACACCTGTCTACAAGGCCATCAAGTTAATATGAAGCTACTTCCTTTAACCTGACCTGCTCTTTGTAATTTATTTTATTTACAGGATTCCTGCACCACCGTAGTGGCATAACTGAAGGTAGAGAGGGGTGCATGCTATAGACACAGTTCACATAGCATAGTTACATAGCTGGGCAAATGAACTGCGGGGAAATGAAAAGTTGAAATGCAATATTTAACGGAACAATCAATACAAAATAAATACGAAACTACAAAATAAAATGTCAAATGGCCACTACCAAATCGAAACCAGCAGAAACCAAAGTTCACATAGAACGGACCATCATAGAAAGAGAGAGAGAGAGAGAGGGACAGAGTCTGGTTCGCTACCCTACGCGGCGGAAGGGAGAAGGGGAAGAGAGAGAGAAGGGAGAGAGAGTTTCGTGCTCCTGAGTGAATGTAGCTATGGGCCGTCATAAGTTACAACAATGAAAAAAGCGGCACCGTTATCTGTTAGATTCATTATCTCGTGTTTTTTTTTTCTTGTCCTGATATAACTCATCCGACAAGTAGCAGCAGCATTCGCACACTCCTTGAAGGTGGCGCTACACCTGCAACGAGGCTCGAGCTTGGAACTGCATTGCATTCTCGGCCCTGTTACGAACTTGTACCGCTGCACCACGAATACGGCTTTGTGGTCCCGTAGCGCTCGTCACCCGTTTCGTGACAGAGCGTTGGTAGCGAAGACTCCGAGCCTGGCGTCGATGAGAATAACAAAAGGGACTTTATACATTATATACAGGTTATCATACAGGACATGAACGGGTCGGCACTGGGGCCGAGTGCTCACAACAAACGCGACTGTTCTCGCACGACGACGTCCGGCGAAAACGCGTTTCACATCTCACCCCAGTCGGGAGCGATACTCTCTCCCGGTGGGGTCGGCAGATCCTGTTTTCGAGCGGCGTGTCTCTGCTTTTATAATCCCCGAGGCCCATTGTCACTCAACCGGCCCAATACAAAGTCAGCACACGACGGTCGTCCGAGGGGTCCAACCAGCGACCGCGCTGGCCACCCGGTTCAAAGTTCGCGCGCGCGGTGACCTCCAGGCAAGGGAGGTGCGGCGCCGGGCCGTCGGGCACACGCGGACACGTCAAAACACGCTGCTCCGCCGAGGCTTCTCCCGCACGAAGGCGCAGCATCTTGACTTGTGAAGGGAGAGTTATGGCGCTCGCAGGATAGATTCTGCATCTTGCAGATTCGGGATCCGGGCTTGTGGTAATGGCACAACAGCATCCCCGCCCTCAGATAAGGCGCCGGGAAGACGAGCTGCCTCCACGTGGCTCGGATGCCAGGCGCGCACGTTCGTCAGGCTCGTCCAAGTTCACGTCCAGTGTCGGGACGCCAGGTAACCTCACGTGCCCAGGTCCGACTCGCCAGGACAGGAGCTCTGCTCACCACGTCGTCGCCAAGGCACCTTGACCAGCTCCGCTCGGGTCGTTCCTAAGACCTTGCTTCTCGCCACTGGTCCCGCTTGGTCGTTCTGCAGCTTGCAAAACCGACCGGCAAAAGGCAACACCCAACACGAACAAGTGCCCTCTGTCTCCCGTCAAACACCAGACAAGGCCATAATTCAAATCAACCTAACTAAATTGTTTTCCCCTTTTTTTCTCCCGCTGCAACAAGAGGCAGGTGTACGATCTAGCACACAAGGCGTAAACAATCAGTTTTCAAATCAACAACACATCAAAATAGAAACAATTATTAATCAGCAATAATAATTACAAATAGAATGGTCCCCTTGAAATCGCTTTGGACCGAAAACATACTTCTGAGGAAGCAAATGAGGTCATTCATTTTTCCCGGCGATATTTTCGCGGAATCTGAAGCTGCTTATATTTGCGACCCTGCTTATCCGTGTAGCGGCGGTACAATAAGCCAGATTCCTTGCCAAATGAAACCTCCTTTTTTTTCACTCCCCGTTTGACGCTCTTCCTCAGATCGGCTAGTGAACAATCTTCCTGTTGTTCGCGAATCCGAGTTTCCCTTTCAACTGCAGCCTGCTCCTGCCAGCTGGCGGAAACCGGAGCGAGTGTGGAGCCCGCGTCGCCTAATTGCGGCGTCGCGTCTCTATCGCGGCTAGCACTGCACGCGTCACTCCCACTCACCTCCAGGACCCGCTCGCCTAGGCCAGCCTCCGAGCTCTGCCTCTCCCGTGACTGCTCGCCACTCAAGTTACCGTGATCGGTCCGTGTGCCGCACCGCCTTTCGCTCACCGACGCTAAGCCAAGTTCCCTCGACAGCGGGCGCGCTTTGGATCGCGTGGGGGCCATGTACGCCACGTCGGCAAAGAATGATTTGCCCTGATCCCTCAGCAGCTGCTCCGAGCTATTTGAGAAGAGGTAGGAAAATTGCTCCGGGAGGGCGGCTGACACAGCGGCTTCGGTGTTAAGTTTCCCAAATTCTCCTTCAATGCTAACCGTTGCGATCGGTAAACAGACACTCTCCTTCTCGGCCACTTGCCGTATCCTAACGCACTCTCCCGTAAAATCACTCGAGGAGACGAAAGACGGGTGAACAACGTCCATAGTTGCTGCAGAGTCCCGCAGTGCTCGGCACTTCTTGCCGTTTACCTTAATTTCCTGCACATAGGGCTCCAATAGACGTATGTTCTTGTGAGTTTCCCGTATCGTTGCAAAAGCAATTCTCTCTGGGCAGCTTGCAGCGATGTGCCCTTGCTTTTTGCAATTGTAGCAGGTTAACGGTCTCCGTTTTTCAAAAGAACGCGTCATTTCGTTTCGCTGTTTCGGACCATCGTCATCATTCTGAGATGCATTCTGTCCATCCCTTACAGTTTCTTTGGGAAGGGACTCGTCGTCCCGAAACTCGCGACGCGTGATTTCCTTCCGTTCGTCGGGCTTCCCGTAAAACCCATCTCTTCTATCTGCTTTTTCTATGCGCACTGCCTTGCTGTGCAAGCTGCGGCGTGTGTAATACTCTTCCGCTAACTCTGCTGCCTTGTTTAGCTTAACCTCCTTTAGCCTATCTTGCAGCCAGAGCCGGACATCCTCATCAATGCAACGGTAGAACTGCTCCAACGCGATGCATTCGACAATTTTGTCGCGGTCGTCGTAAACCTCTTCGCCCTTCAGCCATTCCACCAAGTCGGCTTTTAGACGAAACGCGAAGTCAACATTCGACTCCTTACCCTTTTTTGCATACCGGAACCTCTGCCGGAAAGCTTCGGGCGACAATTTGTACTTCCGCAGTAGCGCTTCCTTCACATCACTGTAGCTCTCAAACGCCTCCTTCGATAAGCAAGTTATTACGTCTGATGCCTCCCCAGGAAGCAAGGCTAACAGATTCTGTGCCCAAAGGGATCGCTCAATGCTATTCCGTTCGCAGACGTGCTCAAATTTCACGAGGTATTTGGCCATATCCTCTCCGACGACAAAGGGTGGAAGTTGATCGCGTATTCTTGGAACATTAGAAGTGAGACTAGGCGCCGGCGAGTTATTTCGGATCTCCAACTCTTTCATTTTAAGCTCGTGCTCACGTCGCTCCCTCTCTCTCCTTTCCTCCTTTTCCTCCTCGCGAAGTTCCTTTTCTCTCCTTTCCTGCTTTTCCTCCTCGCGGCGTTCCTGTTCTCTCCTTTCCTCCCTTTCCCGTCGTTCATTTTCCTTCCTTTCCTGCTCGCAACGTTCCTTCTCCTCCCTTTCCCGACGTTCATTGATATCCGCCCAGGCCTCTGCGGCTTCCTCAGCCGTTACGTCCCCGGTCCTCATGACCTCAAGGATCGCATTCTTTCTTTTGGTTGAGCCCAACTCAATGCCCAACTCCTCACAAATTTCGAGAAGTTCCTTCACCTTGTACTTCTCCATCGTTCACACTGTCCTCCTGCTGTTTACCCTTTTTGAATATACCTGCCGTACGCTACTATAACACTACTAGTAAGACATATGCAAGTATTTCACACACTGCCCTGTTTACCCCCTCAGCATCCCCTGGTTTTCAAAACACTCTTACTAGGCTTGAAACACACAAGGTTATCACAATGCAACACCAAATCCTTCCCTAAGCTACTATAACCTGTGTCAGAGAAAGTCTGGTGTTTGAGGTAAACTTCAGGCACTCACCGCGCCGAGGTAGCTGATGCCGGTCAATCCCGTAGCTGCCATCCAGTGTTACGAACTTGTACCGCTGCACCACGAATACGGCTTTGTGGTCCCGTAGCGCTCGTCACCCGTTTCGTGACAGAGCGTTGGTAGCGAAGACTCCGAGCCTGGCGTCGATGAGAATAACAAAAGGGACTTTATACATTATATACAGGTTATCATACAGGACATGAACGGGTCGGCACTGGGGCCGAGTGCTCACAACAAACGCGACTGTTCTCGCACGACGACGTCCGGCGAAAACGCGTTTCACATCTCACCCCAGTCGGGAGCGATACTCTCTCCCGGTGGGGTCGGCAGATCCTGTTTTCGAGCGGCGTGTCTCTGCTTTTATAATCCCCGAGGCCCATTGTCACTCAACCGGCCCAATACAAAGTCAGCACACGACGGTCGTCCGAGGGGTCCAACCAGCGACCGCGCTGGCCACCCGGTTCAAAGTTCGCGCGCGCGGTGACCTCCAGGCAAGGGAGGTGCGGCGCCGGGCCGTCGGGCACACGCGGACACGTCAAAACACGCTGCTCCGCCGAGGCTTCTCCCGCACGAAGGCGCAGCATCTTGACTTGTGAAGGGAGAGTTATGGCGCTCGCAGGATAGATTCTGCATCTTGCAGATTCGGGATCCGGGCTTGTGGTAATGGCACAACAGCCCGTGGCAAAGCACCACCCGCGCGTTCCGCGCCACGAAAGCGGTGCTGGTGTTCTTGCGGGCCACAAATCTTTACGAAACTTTGTAGAGATGTCTATAGTGTGCGTGCGTGTGCGTGTGTTATATAAGTGTTTATCGCTGTTTGAATCATGATAATCACCTAAGACCTAAAGAAGGACGTCAGGCGATTAGTCGGGCTAGCGTCTCCAACATATCATTAAAGCTTATATATATATATATATATATATATATATATATATATATATATATATATATATATATATATATATATATATATATATATATAGAATTTCTCCTCATTAGAATGATACCAAATTATTACGACTTCTTTCTTTTTCTTTCTCCTATTTACTCACTTCTTTTGTTCACGTCGCCAAAACTCCACCACATGACTCACCCCTCGAGATCCTGTACCTCACCCACGCCCTAACCCGTTTTCCTTTCTCTTGTGAACACGAACGAACGAGCCCGAGAGAGGTACGGCAAGGCCCTTCATACGTTGACCTTGATATCCATAAACGCCCAGAGCAAAGTACAGGTGGCGCTTTCATTTCGCACAAAGCTTCCTTTTCAGCACGCGCTTGTATACACGCTCGCTCTCCCTTCAAACCCGTCGGTGTCCGGATTAGATGTTTGCTTGTCGTTGTCCCTGTTCTTTTCTCGGCGCATGTGGCTGCCGGTGGTCCGTTCCCACCCTGAGCACACGCCTAGCCAGGAACAACAGGTACAGGAAAAACAGAATATACACACACACTGTGCCAGCGAGCAGCTTCACCAGCGTTGAGCGTTTTGCGCTGCCGCTTTTTCGCCCGATCACGACAACGAACCATTAGCGTAGCAAGGTTCTGAGTAGAAGGCGGCAGCGATGGGGGAAGACGGCTGAGGCGGGAACAAAACATGCAGGGTCGCTTTAACAAAAGAAGGGGGAAAACATGCGAAGTTTCACTCCGTAATGTGGGTGGAGCGGGCAGAGTGGAATGTGTGTGCGTGTGTGTATGTGAAATGTACTACAACTGTGTTTTGCGGTCAACACGAGCCTGTGCGGGCAAGTGCAGTCGTGAACATGGGTTGGCTGCAATTCGCAACTTTCACGGCCTATAGGGGGCGCCACCTTAAATCCAACATGGCTGTCCGAGAGATTAAGAACTAGAGCACTCGGTGCAGTGCTGCGGTCGTCTTGCTCAGTGGCATGTTGTTTCGCGTCGTCATGCTGAAATGTCTCTTCAATTTACACGCCCGCTGTCGTTAGCCTGCGTAATGGCTCATATTGGGCGAGCAGAGCCCGGGATTCGAAGCCAGCTTCGCTGATCATCTTGTGTGTTGCGGCATAAAAGCGTGCACGTCGACGTCTGTGACTGTTGAATGCCTTTGCATAAAAACTTCGCGACTTCGAAGCAAGCCACATGAGCTGCGGTTTCAGTTTTACCGCGACGGTGTTATTAAGAGAAGTGACCGTGCTTTTTATTTGCTATTCTAATAATTTGACCTCTTTGAGTGGGTACCATGAACTTTTATACGGTGTGGTGCTCTCTGCAAGTTGTTACTTAGACCGCTTGAATAAGCCGCCGTGTCGAGAAAAAAAAAAACCTTCCTGGTGTCGCGCGACCGAAGTCATTTACATCGACGGCGTGAAAAGCAGCCCTAAAGCAGCGTTTTGTGTGCGAAAATTTCTTGTCTAGTTATCCTTGCCTGTGTTCACAAAGCTGTATGTTGAACGCCAGAAGTAAACAAAAAACCATATCTGACTGCTTTTGCGAGCTAATACGATAACCGTTCACCCTCGCAATTTGGTTAGTGCGCGTTATGCGTGCTGTGCAAGCTACAGTCTTACGGTAGTTTTACAGCCTGCGTGAGTCCTACCGCGTCTTGCCTATAGACAGATCAAGCGATACATTGCCGACATTTACTGGTCCGCGGTAATGCTCGCTTCATTCTTCCATTTATCTTTATAAAATAATATACACGCAGATCAGCTGAGGGTTCGCTACGCAAACACTGCACAGTAGTTTAACGCTTGTTGGACTAGGATTTGTTACTTTACGAGTACAGTCATGCACACCTGTGCACACGTTGCAACCACGCATCGAAGTGGCGGACGAGGTACGAATTCCAGGTCCCTCTACGCCTGCGTCACTTTGCTTCGATGCACAAATGAGAAACTCGCCTCTCTGTTCGAAAATGGTGGAATGTCAAGCCGACGTTGCACAGCACGAATGTATGAACGAGAACAACAAATTTTGAAGCAGGTACAAGGCTTCAGGGAGAATGTTTGCGCTCCAACGTAGCCGCAAGGGCATGAGTGGCAAGAACGCAAGCATCAATCATCCTACAACACATATGAGTTAAAATTGCGCGTTATTTCTTTCCCTGTACATAATATAGTGCTATGCCTGCGTCTTTATGGACGTGCGTCTATTCGCGATTTCAAGTGCTCGGAATTGTCACTCATCTGTCGTATTCCAAAAAAAAAGTCCTCCGGCATGAAGTGCGCACTGCAAACCTTCATCGCTTCTGTGAAACCTTTGCCGATCCGCAGCTTAATAATCAATTTCTTCCTCATGGACGCAGCCGGTGGGAATGAGTGAAGGCTCACATCACCAACCACATAACTACCGCTCGGCACCCATTGCGGTACGCAGCAAATACGGTTACTTCTATGTTTGCTCATTCTGAGCATGTTAAGTGTCCTTCAGTATCCCACGGGAGCTTTGAACGCGTTAAAACATCAACCAAAGGGAAGGAAAAGCGTAGACAACACCAATACGCTACACGAACGGGCGGCAGCCAGCGGCGAGTATAATCTTTCGATTATTTCCGGCCGCCGCCGCATGACGGCGCCACCGTACGTGAAAGTTGCGAATTGGGAAGGATGGATGCCGGGTTAGACCTCAGGGAGCACATTGAGCGCTTTAGCATAGCGCTGCCGGAAACCTTTGCAGCGAGGCTTGGCCAGCACCTGCACTGCTGGCCAGTGGCCGGAGCTGTGTAGCCGTAACGGTACGTGGCGTAGCTGAAGCATGGGGGGGGGGAAGAGAGAGAGGGGGAGGGAGGGACAATTATGAATGGAAGGCAGAGAGGTTAACCAGGACCGAGCCCGGTTGGCTACCTTACACTAGGGGAAGGGAAAAGGGGAGGGAAAGATTAAGGAAAGAAGAGAAAGCCCACTGGGGGATATAGCCGACGCGCGAAAAAAGAAATTCGCTGTTCATATTCGACCTGCTCGGAACACTTTAGAGCACCTTTAACGTTACACCGATCACTTTCCGTTCCAATCGCTTGCTGCACGCTGCTTATTACTTATACGTTTAGTCTTCCCTCTAATCATCCGTCCCATAGGTTAGTACTAACGGAATGTACGGAGTTACAGTGTATTATGACGCTACCGGAATGCCGCAAGTAGACGAAGGAGATAATTGTTTGAAGGTCGTATGTGATAAAGAGTCGGTATAATGCAGAAGGTGATCTCCTACAGTACGCAACTACACATGCCGAGGCCAGAGACAAGGGGCGCGTGACAACGCAAACTGGTGGAACCCTCATGCGTCACCGAAAGTCGCGCACACCCTCACCCCGACCTACGCTTTACAGAAGAGCGTAGCCACCGGGTGGCGAGAAAGCACTGACCGCTATTGCGCATGTATCCTGCTATCCTCAAATCACCACTTTTCTCTGGCACGCATTGGTGTGTGCGGCCATAGAAAACGAGTCTACGTACGTGCGCGTATATAGTCATCCCGTAATGATGCATGCGTTGACCGGTCATCTCTGCTCCCGTCCTCCTCCCTTAGAGCAACGGCAACAGAGCCGCCACTCCGCCTCGCAGGCTAAGAAAAGATCGAGGTCAGTCATTAATTGGCCCTCGGCGGCGGATCGCAGCGCACCGCGAAGCAACGCCGAGCCATCGTACAAGCTCGTCCAACCGCTAAGCGCTACGTTGCCTTCACAATGCGGACCCTCTGTTCTCCTTTCCTTTACAGGTTGTCATCCTTGTTTTCTTTTGTTGTTGTTGTTGTTCTTGTTCTTGGAATAAAAGCTGTCCACGGTTTTTTGTGAGCGCTCTGACGGGTTCCTTGTTAGTGGAGACGCGATCCACTTTCGCTTTCTGCATCTTGCCCCAGATTTTCCCCCATTTAATCTCTCGCAGACGAAACGTAACCTTTTTTTTCCTTTTTGACCACAAAGCTTTACTTTCGCTGCAAGAACGCAACGCGATGTAGTTGTAAGTGTACGTTAGCAGTGCATGTCTCGAAAAAAAAAAAACCGCCCAGTTTCCTCGCCAAGCGAGTTCCATTGTGTTTGCCGCCCTCCGTGCAAGCGCTACTTGGTGTTCACTCGACGGCCCACAAGGCAATGGAGACCGTTTTGTGCTTTTTTGAAGGCAAATGACCCGCGTGAACGCCTTTGATTGCTTGGCGATGTCCGATTGAGTACGCGAGTTGAACACGTTTTTCCTTACCCTCTTCGCCTCCTTCTCTGATCTTCCTATTCGCCTTACCCTTGTCCCAGCGCAGGGCAGGCAAGCAGACGCTTTTCTGGTAAACATTCCTGCGTACGCCCTTTCTTTTATCCGCCTGTCCTTACATGACCTTTGAAGCTGAAGCAGCATTGAGCATGTCGTTCCAAAGTGCCACTGGAAGTCATTCTAATTTGAAATCAGAGGGAGAGATTGGTTGACACAGAAGAGGAAAAGGTACTAGCTGCCCCGTAACTGTCCAGCGCGCTGCTGGCAGCTGTATATCGGTCAGCAGTGTGGAGAAGGAAGAGAAGGGTCGTCTGGTTTTTTTTTCCTATTTGATTCTTTATGCATGTTTACTAAATGTGCTTTATTGTCGGAGCACTTGTTTGTTTGTTTTTCCTATAACCCCGTCTCCTCATCCTTTGCTCATCGGACAATCCATTGTTTGTGGAGAAGCCGGCGGCGCAAAACAGTTGCACACACTTTCAATATCATCAGAATGAATGATCTAACAGGAAAAGGCACGCAAAGCTGACGGAGACTGGAAAAAAGAGAATGCTGCAGGATCCGACAACTCTGCGGGCTAAGCTGCTGTGCGAACGTTAAACATGGTCACTAGGAACCCCGAAAGTAACAAATCACGCTGCGTCCTCTACTTTGCGGGTGCGAATCCCGCTGATTCGTGCATATCGTCAATCCTGACCAATCAGTGAAGTCCATCCACACGTGTATAAGATGGTGTGCACTGTAGCTTGGTCAACGCAATCAGCAATCAAAATAAAACAAGCTATTTAAATTTCACAACGAATAAAAAATTTCGGCATTTCAAGTTTTCATTTTTTTTCGTTTTGTTGGCCACTGCGGTTGTATCGCTCCAAAGATTGAGCAAGTGTGGTCATTCACAACTCGCAAACTCTGCGCAGTAACTTATTCTAAATCTGATCGCATGGATATTAGGCAAGTACCTCACATTAAATAGAATAATGCTATATGCTTTTTCACTAAAAGAGTACAACGGGCTGGTTATTATGCAATAATTTAAAAAAATGAGAAGACTTCAGGATACAAGACCCCAGGATCACCCACCACGAGCATCTTAGTGTCATGGCTTCCACTCTTTCTTTTTCTTTTCGTTCACAAAATAGAACCCCCCCCTCCCCCCCCCCCCCCCCCGCACCTTGGGACTCCACTAAAACTCGGTGTTGACGTCACTGCAGCATTCGTCGCGTGGTATATAATCATCTTTCTTTGGCCGTTATGTCGCCTTCCAGGTTATTTTCTGCTGAATTTGTTTTCAACAAAACTATAAAACAAAGCCGATTGAAGAGCCTGAAAAAAGATGTTCTAATTATGTAACTGGTTAATGCTTATAAACGGAAATGATAGTTACGGGAATCCACCCGTTTGCTTTTCACAGGAGACTGTTCTTATATGCGTGAGAGCAATATAAATATGGTTGACAGTCGAGTTTATATGCTTCAGTATCTTTCTTTATGTCATTAAAAAGAAAAAAGTAAGCGAGTGTCTAGCATCGATGTTATGTCCAAACACACAGCCGTCGCCAGGGCTCCCCCAGCTCCCAAACCCCGTGACACGGGCGTCTTTGTCGGTAGATAAAAGGTCTACACGCTATCCGCCATCAAGGAGGTTACCCCTTTGAGCAAACAACGAGCACTCGTAAGCATCCATTTTGCCGCTTTTGAAAGCGTTACATACGCTCATTCATTTCCCCCCTGCGTACAGACTATCAAACAGGTGTGTGAGGCCGAGTCAGACAGCAATCAGCCGCTGCCGCCGACACCGTTCACGATTTCTCGTGTCCGATAAATCCCAATCGGAGTAATGCCAAGCTTTGACGAGGCCGCAAATGAATCCCCGTGCGCTCCAATGGGCGCGCACGCGCACGATGTGGCTTGCGTTCGGGTCAGTTGCACGGGTCACGCTCTGGGTCACCGCGGAGAGTCTTTGAGCGCTCATGCAGGCCAGTGCTGCAGTGCGGCCTCTCGAACTGGTCTTGTCGATTCCGTGCAGCGTGCTGAAGCCCGCGGTGCCTGCTCGCCGTACGGGTCAGAAAAGAACACGTGAATGACCCCACTTTACGCCCTATTATCCCTACCCTATAGTGCGCTATCTTTCATTGTTCATTGCGCCAAGCACACTCCTGGTTGCTTGGAACTTCCCTTTCTTTTGTTTTTGTAATGTTTTGTTGACATTAACGTATGATTAACACTTATAAGTACAAATCTATTGTCCTTTAATATTATAGATTGCCAATGATACCCATGTCCTGCAGTCGATGTGAGATTTCGCTCGTCAGGAAGAAATACTCTCGAGGTTATAATGTGACCACTTTTTCCCATTCCAATTTTCCTTTGGCATAAGCCAAGGTGCCCATCTGCTTCCATAATAAAGATGTCTGCCATTCCCTACCAGTTTCGATCGTTCACGGGGGCTCTTCCAAAGCATTCGGCAAGCGTAACGAAAGCAACACTTAGTTCGTGATGTGAACATACAGCAAACGACACGTCACCTAATTTTGCGTGCTTCTCGGCACCGCGAAAGCTCCGACTCAGCGAGGCACTCACACTTTCTTTACAAGCTCTATAGGACACCAGATCACCGCTTGGAGCCCGCCAAGCATCCAGGACACGCTGTGCAAATATCCGCACAAGATACTTCCGCCCGTACGAGCAGCAGTGAGAACCAAGGCGATGGCCAGATACCTTGCGCGCATCGAACGGGGTGGAAACGGTTGGCGCCAGTGAAGACAACATCAATAGAGACTCACGCAGCGGCTCGAGGCTAGGCGTAGACCTCTGCACCAGCGTGTGGCCCGAAGTGCCAAAGCGAACAACCCGCGTCAGTCCTCAGTTGAGACGAGAGCCGGTTCTTGGCGTTCTCGACGGGTGCACTTTCCAGATATGCGAGAACTTCGCTTATATACGAAGCCCCCATGTTTGTTCAACTAAGACTCTCCAATCAACGAATAAACCGTTTATGCTAAGAAGGATGTCCCATGGCCCCACGTTAACTTCAGTCTAAACATTACACATGGGATATCAGGAAAGCTTTAACCGAGGCATCCGGAGTAAATTTTACCCCACTGGGTTTTCAAAGATTGACTTGAACACAAATCGACCAATGGAAAGCGCGAATGGCGGTTTTAGACTTTCCTTTTAGAAGAGCTGATCGCACGTTGACGAAGAGAACACTGGGCCGCCGCGAGCCTGCGTCCAAGGCCAAATAGGAAGGAGATGACTGGCAGAATAGAACAGGCCTTCTTCAGTATTGAGCTGTTCATATAAGTGACGTAGACACCTGCAGCACACGGGGAGAGAGAGAGAGAAGAGACTTCATTGAGATGTCAAGCATGATTATGGAAGACCCTCAGGACTCGCTTGGTACGTTCGCCAGTGTGCATACAAAGAACACATGCAAGGACTCATCCATCCTTCGGGGTGGCAGCGTGATTTAGCCATCCGGCGTAAGCGGGAGCGTGCGCAGGACAGTTCCGTTCTTTGATGGTAGGAGTGGCGGGGCGGAATAGGAAACGCCAGAATATACGGCTCTCCGTTGTCTCCGCAGTGCCTATATTCAAGAGTCGGTTGGTCCTCCGCCAGCCACAGGTGCGGCTGAGACTAACATGCGTGGCGTACAGGGCGTCGGCTTGCGCTTATCTTATGAGATTGCCTTGCCCGCGTTGTAGCGTTCCGTTTATTTTTTTAGAACATGGCCTGCTCACATGGCCTTAGTCCGCGCTTCCGGTAGATGCTTACACGTTGGAGGTCGCGAACCACCCCGCCCGCGCAGCGGCCCCGAGCCTTTATCATAACACGCTACAGAGTCAGGAAGCGCATGCCGTGTCGTCCCTCCGATCTGCCGCGACCTCCTGAACGTCATCGCGAGTGCAGTGGGCGCGGACAGGCACGAGGCTTTCCTGCGTTGCACGGAACCCGATAAGAGCGCAAGTGGTGCGGCGGGATTACCGGGGCACCTGCGCGCGGCCCCTCGGCCAGGTGCCGCGGCCGCCAGATGGTGCACGGACACCCCTGCCGGCCCTCTGCGGGAACCCTGTTGGCTCTCGCGCGGATTCTTCGTTTAGTAGGGCGCAAAAGTGGGCCAATTTCTGCTCGGCGCCGCGTGCCGGTGGGCAAAGCTCACGGCGGAGGTCGTGGCGTCAGGGGGTAAGTCAAGGGGGGGAAAACTCCGCGCCTCCGACAGCCCCCATCAGATAGCGACACCCTCGGCGCATGTCTGAGCGCTGCAGCACCGATGGCGTCGAGAGGGAAATCGGTCGAACCGAAAGCTCTACAAGAGGAGGGAGAGAGGAGGGGGGGGGGGGGGGAGGGCTCACTTGCAAGCAGGATCTGCCGCTCCTAGGGAGGGCCGGTTGTAGTCGCAGTAAGCGTCCCGGTTATTGCTGAGCCTGTTTGCGCATCCTTGCCCCAGTGAATTGAGGGCGAGGGTAACAAACTGGACACACTCTCAAGAGCCCCCCCCCCCTTCTTTATTTGAAGTTTAAAGCGAAATTTTGTTTTGCTATCCGATAACCGTTTCTATATTATTATTGTATTATTTTCGTGGGCGGTTGTCGGTCCGAATAAACTCGGCCGCTCCCGGAGGCAGCGTAATCATAGATGGTCACGTCCAGTTTGACCAAGACAGTTTAATCACAGTAAAGAAAGACGAAATGGTTACTTGGGGAGTCAATCCTGGTACCAGTTCACGAGGTATGTCTTCACAAGTGTACGGAAGCGATTTGCAGCGCGGGCCCATCCTAAAGACAATGAGAAGTCACATCATCCATTCGTTTCATTACAATAACTATAGCTAACCAGCAAGTGTGCCCAGCAGCATATCACAGCAGGTCTACCGTGAAGATATCGCTCGACTTCAATAGTCATCGTCCGACGGTTCAATGGCGTGTGGACTCGACAGGCGTGATTGGGCTTGCATTAACTCAACGTTTCATACACAAAATAATTATTGCGTAAAAGTAAACGGGTGAGATCACCATAGTGTCTCGCGCGCAATGTATGACAGACACAGCACACCTAATCTGCAAATGCAATTTATCTGCTCTCTATAAGCCGCACTAAATGTACTTCAGGGTTCAGAGCTACAGCTCCACCGCGTACTTGGTACTTCGACTAGTGACGTCATTGCGCCCCGCACTACGAAGGTGCTCTTAACGTTTCTGAGACACCGGTCCCAACGAGATACATTAATATAATATGTTGTGCTATTTGTGCGATAAGTGGCGTAAATCCTATGTCTATCATTTCGTTCATCATCGCAATCACATATAGTAGTGTACCGGCCGTGCCACTAGGCAAAAATATTCTCTCTCTGCCTCAGATGCACTTAGCCATAATCCGCAACTAAGTGACTGACTTATCTTGACATCTCTATAAACTTCTTTATATTACGGTTGTGTTGGCAAGGTATATTGCGCTGAGCGAACAATTTTTTGTTATATTTTGTCTCATTTTCTAGCACGCATGCCTGGTAACTGGAATAAAATTCCTACACGCACCTTTGCTACTTAACCCCACCGTCATCTGAATATCTGCTGTACCCAACGATGAATGACTGATATGCTTACTTTCACTGCCGTATCATCACTGCATGCGGAACATTTTCCTCCCGAAAGTACAGCGTCCCCGTGGAAGGATTTCAGTCCTCCGTGGTAACGCATGGTCCCAGCCTATGTTTCCGAGTCCGTCAAGGGGAGTCTTGCACTCTTCCACAACTTCTAGCTATTCTAGCAAGCGACGTTTCACATCATAATGAGCGTGAATGAACGACTGTCACCTTCTGCGCTAAAGCCTTGCCTTCTCAGTTAATCATAACTTATTCGGCTACATAAAGCGTACCTCTTCATTAATCGCTATTTCATTTAAAACAACACTGAAATGTCTTAGACACCCGAGCACAATGTGCTCTTCATCGCTTGGCAACCTTTTGCAACCTGGCCCAGTTCTGCGGAGATTAACAATGTTGCCAAACAGCTAAATTGACACAAGCCCATTGACACAAGCATGGATTAAAAATCCAGTTGGTTATTTTTTTCGTTCTTACGCATTCAAGGAAAATCCCACAACATCGAAAACTTGCAACTCATTTCCCTTACTTCCTCTGTAGGGAAATAGCTAGAACTCATAGTATTTATTGGGCAAACTACAAACTTACTTGAAAGGAGAAAACAAACTGCCGCACTCGATGGTCGAATTTCGCCCTTGTCTCTCGACCCAAGACTTACTGCTGCAAATCGCATAAAAGAGGCAATGACCCCGCAAAACCGAGCTCGCACACGTCCATCCTTGCAGTATATCTGAAAGGAACATTCGGCAATGTAAAACCTGCCGCCATGCTCTCCAATCTCCACACCGTAGACTGTGGTGCTGGGACGTACAAATCCTGCATAAAGGATTTTCTGTCTTATACGGGTGTCACACGGCTCACTTCAATCGCTATCGAGCCCGATCCGGATCAAAATTCTCGACTGCGATTAGCTCCCTCTACTACCTTGCGCCAAGGAGCCAATGGCGGTCGAGAATTTTGACCCTGATCAGGCTCGATCGCGATTAGAAGTAGCCACGTGACAGCGGTATTAAACGTCGTCAAGCCATGGACTCTATCCTGATTGGAGGTTGAGGAATCCCACAGGTAGCAGTCCTGTGCCGCCCTCCTCCTCAATATCGTCCTCATTGGATTCCTCTACGCACCTCAGCCCCCTACCCTTCTAAACGAGATCCCAGGGATGCAACAGGGTTACACGCATATGGCATTACCATCTGGTCTTCTAGGGGCTCAATGGGGGAGATGGAGGACAGGCTGAAAGCCTCTCCGGACGTAGTTAACTATGCAAAGGGGTGCGGACTGGCCCGTGCCCCTCAGAAGTCTGAACTACTTCTGGACTGTCCAACCAAAAATGCCAAACCAGATTTACCTACCATACGCATCCAGCTGGAAGAGCACGTCATCTCCCTCTCCCCCAGCATCAAGGTGCTCGGATTGCACTTCCAGCGAGAAATAACCAACCCCATCGTTTTAAACAAAGTCGATGGTCGAGCAAGTCACGCACATACTCCGAACAATATTATTGAAAACAAGTGGCATGAAGGAAGAGGACGCGCCGAGCCTCATACAAGCCCTGGTTGTCTCCAGAGTACCATACTCCGTACCGTACCCACTCCTGACTTCCACCAACATCAAGCTTATCGACAACCTTCTGCGCAAAGCCTACAAGCGGAGAATGAGCTTACAAATCGGTACGTCTAGCGACAAGCTGCTGAAGCTAGGGCTCTACAATACCACCGAAGAGCTCGTGGAGGCTCACCTGACCCATGAGAGGGTAGGATTTTCCAACACGACAACGGGACGAGCCATTCTCGGCAAACTGCGCACTTACGTGCCTCTGCAGCACCAACCTCAAACGAGGGCCTTGCTATCCAAGTGCCAACAGAGCAAGATCCTGGTTCAACCGTTACCAAGAAACATGCACCCTATCCGAAACGCAGGAAGAAGGGCTGCAAGGGAAAAAAGCCATCGCCCAACAGTACAGTAACCATTCACTATTTGCTTACAATGACATGGCCCTGCACACCGGCAGGAAAGCCTCCACACCGATCCACTGTCATGATAAGCCAAGGACACTTGACAAGCGCCTCCATCCTCAACGACCACTCCAGCGTCGCCGAGGAAGTGGCCATCGCCTTGGCGATCGCGCAGACGACCGCAGACGACCGCAGACACACGTCATAGCAGATTCCCAACAAGCGTGTCGCGATTTCTCTTACGGCAGAATTCACCGAACCTCCTGGCAAATACTCTAGAGGGACCCCGCAAGAGATGAGTAAACATTATGTGGGGACTAGCACATCGTAACATCCCAGGCAACCAGATGGCGCATCTCAAGGCTAAGCGAGCCCCTGGCAGAACTGATGAGCCGTGGCTCCCTCATTCTCTAGTCTCTTATAAGGAAATCATCATACGCTACTGGTTGCAATGTATAACATTCCTTTCCCCACATAAAAAGCTAACCAAAGCTCGAGACCGCATTCTCAAAGCACTCCAAATCAGCAGTTGCCCCACCAAGCTAGAAACTACCACTTCACCCGCTACAGATCCTCTCCACTTTTCCACTTTGCGACTTTCGTGGAGCACAGGGCTCTTTTTATCACGTAGTAGGTGGTTTTACAGAATCACCCCTTAGCACACCCAATCCACACCACAAACCTGATATTTGGGAAAGAGCGCTAGTCAGCTCCAACTTCGAAGGCCAGCGTCAGCTGGTGGCGAGGGCCATCGACGCGCCTGAAGCCTATGGTTTCCTGGAAAGGCGAGACCACCACGTAAACAACGCTTGAACAATCCGTGAACAAAGGTGCTTATTTTCTCTCTCTCTCTCTCTATTACGCATCGAAAGACCAAAAGTGAGTTCACTGACGGCATAGAAGACCGTACACGTAAGAGAAATGCCAGCTCTAAGAAGGCGCTTTCTTTGTTGGTTACCACAAAGAAAGCTATAATGGTTTATACGAGTAATTCAGTCCAAGAAGATTGATTCAACTGCCGGGGCTGAAAGCACCATGACGACAAAAGCTTAAGCGAGAAAACAGATGAATCGGCAAACGATCGCATGACGACCAAAATAAGGCCGCTTAATCGAAGCTTATTCTGCGATCACTTACGGGAACAAAATGGAACTTGATCGAACGATCAATCCACTCGCTTTCCGGTGAACCCCCCTCCCGGCCGACAATCAGCGCAACAGATCCCGTTTGGCAGTGCAGCGTGTGCCCCGTCATTTCTGTGCCAGCCAACGCGAACGCGAAATATGAGCCACAGGCCAGCGCTGAGTCACTTTAGGTCAGCCGCAACAACTGCACAATGCGGTTAATAGAACACGCGTGTTGAGGGCCCATTTCAGTAGCACAAAAAAAAAAAAGGCTTCCGGGCATCCCTCGGCGGCACTGATATACGACGCTAGTGGCTTCCGGCTATACAGTTCGCACGCACGGGGAAGACGTACCGTGTTTTCTCGGATATATGCACCCGGACGAATTTAAATAAGTGCCTCCTCCTCCCGTCTCCCAAATTATATGTATGTCATTTGCTATTTAGATAGACAGAAGGGTGTTAAACGCTAAAATTTATTTTCAAAGATCGAACACTCTTTCTATTTGTGTTTCCTTTTATTCGAGGTAGCGTTCATCAAGTGAGGCAATGTCCACAAGAGCAGAACGTGTCAGTTCAACCCATTATGCAAGTTTGTTGCCTTCTTGGAATTAAATGCCTCCTGATTTTCCTAGGTCATTCTTTAAACGTGGCCTTGCTGATTATGTTTTGTTTTTGTTCTTTTTTTATAGAAGACATATGAGATTTGTTCTTCGTTTCCGTAATTGAAGAAAGAAGTTTAAGCCCATTGCACATGTGGGGCAGACAGGGAAATGTTTTTATTAAGGCAATTTCTGTAAAACCACACGCGTCAGCGAACTTGCCGCAATTTCCTTCTTTCCTTCCCTCCTCTCTCTCCCTGTGATTTTTGCTTTTCCCTTTCCCATTCCCCCAGTGTAGGGTAGCCAACCGGACGTTATTCTGGTTAACCTCCCTGCCTTCTTCTTTTCACTTTCCTCCTTCCTACTCAGGGAAGTGTTATTTTGTTATTTTTACGTTGCTGCGCCCTAGAAAATGTCCTTTTCAGAGACCGACGAACGAAATAGTACGCGAAGTCTAGCAATTACTTATCAGGCTATAGGGCATGAGCTGCTGATGTTAGCTTTGACTTCATAGCGGATATTTGTTTATTATAAACAAAAAGCGGATTGACGCATATGCTCGACAAGAGGAAGAGAGAAAAAAAAAAGCTATTTGGCTGCGTGGTACGGCCAGCAACAGCAGCAGCCCTTCAAACAGTGTTACTAAAAGCCGCCATGTGAAATCACACCATACATGCGCGTTTCGTAACTGAACACGGTAGTTATCATTGTCGTTATCATCATCCTCACCGCACCAGCAGTGACAGCAGATTTACTCCCGCGCTACATGGCATAAGCTTTCTCCAGACATTTTCAATTATTCCTCCCTCAACTGACGGCTGTTTTATGACATCAGCTTTCCTAATCTCCGTCGCACCAACTCATGCTCTGCCGCTCTAGACGACAGAGCATGCTGCCGTCTATGTGTTCCACGCATTAGGTGACATAATTATTTTCATCGCTTCTCAATCTCAGGAATGTCATGTGGCTGTGTTTGCTAAGAGGATTATTCTTCCTCTCTCAGACCCAGCTATAGAGTACAATCAAACCAAGAACATAACGAATTCGGATAAAGTGAAATATTCTCTATATCAAACATATGCAATATAACTCTTTCATAACGAACTGAAGATGGGATAAATCAAACTCGGGGCTTCCGCTCCCATTGCCATAAATCCACTTGCAAAGCACCAAGTTACAGGGGAGCTATATTTATTGGTATTTTTTTATCTCAAGCACAGGCCAGAATTACTGCTTACTACATCTAGCAGGTGTACATCTATCTAGCAGACAGCAGATCCGTATTTGTCATTTTTCGCGCTTCCATATCATATCATAGCAATTCCCAATTTCGCTAGTATTCTCGATAAATAGGGGCAAACTAACGTAATCTTTTTGGACTTTCAAAAAGCTTTCCGTCTTGTTAAAAAAAATTATGAGATTTCACACGTCAAAACCCCGATCTGATTATGATACACGCTGTTGTGGGGGAATCCGGATTAATTTTGACCATCTGGTGCTCTTTAACGTGCGCCTAAATCTAAGTACACGGGTGTTATTGCATTTCGCCCGCATCGAACTGCGGCCGCCGTGACCGGGATTTGAACCCGAGACCTCGTGCTTAGTAGCGCAACGCAGAAGCCACTAAGCAACCGCAGCGGGTTGGATCTTTTTTTACATCATAACCTAATATTTAAAGCAAAGTACATTAGCCTCCCCGCTTTAATAACAATCTGTATTTCGGCCTATTTAGCATACTGCGTCCAGTGTGTTTCCATTCGTGGTCACTGCTCGCGAAATTAACCGGTTACTTCCGGGTTACCCAAGTTAGTGTGCAGATAGTGATCCTGTTCATGCTTTACAATAATGACATAGTTCATGTTATTAAAAGGCCAGTTCAAATTCGCTCATTTGCAGATGACTGTATCTTGTACAACAAGATTATTTGCCGAGAGGATCAGGAACTTTTGAACATTCACCTTAGCATTTGCTCATGGTGTGGAAAATGGGACATGATGCCTAATCTTGAAATGAGCAGTTTACATGCAGATTTCAAGAATTAAGTTGATGTTTCCTTGCTGTCTTCTTATTCATCTTCTTTAAGCAAATGAATACAAATATTTGGGTATTACAATAACTAGCAAACTAAATGAGAATTATCACGTCTCCAATATTTGCGCTGCCTCATTCCGAAAGCTGTGTATTCTTCGACATTAATTAAAACAAGCCTCTGCCGAAACTAAACTTCATCTGTACTCATCACTCTTTAGGCCTAAAATGCAACACACTTGCACCGTCTGGGATCTTCACACTAAAGACAAAAATTGGAGGACGCTTAAGCTTCGCCTTCAAGAGTGGGACGCGACAGCGTTCCCGTCGACCCGCCAAGGGGTATAAGACAATGCGCTACGGCACAGCAATCACTTACGATGCGCCCCGCATCGGACTTAGCGCCCACCTATCACGCGGTGAACGTCGAGCAACGCAGCGTTCGGCGCGACAACGAAACGTGCGCCTGAGCGAACGAAACGAACCAAAGAACTCGGTGTCTCGGAGGGGAAACGATCTTTGCCAGCGAAACGTCGTGATCGGCACGGGCAGAGAGATAGATAGTAATCTAAACCGGGAGCCCGGCGAAGCGTCGTCAGGGGAGAGGGAGTCCCGCGACGCGCCTGGCAGCGGTCCCAATGCGCGCGCGGCGCGCCTCCTGTCGGGGCAGCGCCGTACATTGAGAGGAGGGGGTCTTCTGTGTTTGCCGCAAGATGGCTCTGCGTGTGCGGAAAGCGCAAAAGAAATGCAGCGGAAACGCACTTCGCAACTCGTGTAATTGTGACTTCTGTACGTTACATGTTCATAATTACCGATATACACCGCAGTATAACTTTCCACGGCTGGTTTCGAAGGCAACACCGCATTCACTAGAGGCGCGTTTGCACCGCTTGGAAGCATCGAACTCGTGGCTGAGTGGTAGCGTCTCTGCCTCACACTCCGGAGACCTGGGTTCGATTCCCGCCGGGCCAATCTTGGAAGTTGCTTTTTATTTATGAAGCGCCTGCCGTGATTTATCGCTCACGGTCAACGCCGCCGACGCCGACACCCGACGCCGACGACACCGGCTTTTCTGCGACACGAGCTCCTTAACGCTATCGCGTTAATATATTAACTCACTTCGTGCTGCGTCTCGCATCAACGCAAACTAAGCCCCGGAAAGACCACGCGCGGCAAGCTTTGTCCCGGACGCAGATGGTTTTCAAGGTACAGGGGCCCTGGCGGGCGCGCGCGGCCGCCCGATTCGTCTGGAGTAACCCCCCCCCCCCCCAAGCCCATCCCTCCCCACCCCGCTCCCCCCCAGAGCCTTGCGCGCGACGGCAGACGGCACGCTTTCTCCCCGCTTTCCTCCCTAGCGTGCGCGAGCTTGAACCGCAATCGCCGGCTCACCCTCTCACGCTTTCACTGGCACTTACAGCACACAGCGCGCGGCGACGATTTAATGACCCTCAAACATTATACGGAACCTCACGGCAACGCCATGAATGCACCTGGAGTGTCCATATAGTTGCTATCGCAATAAAAGGTAAGGCGCTTGTATCCGAGTGTATGCGGTAGACTGAGTCAAGCGACCCACGCATGCCCTGTGCACTATGGGAGAGTTCAACAATCGCGCGTCAAATCGCTCGCGCAAGAGAAAGGAAAAGGCACCAGAGGAGGAAGCGGTGGGCGGAGGTGCAGTCGCTGAAAAATGACTAATGTACGAGAGACCGTGCGAATCGCTGCACTAGACTGGCCGCGACGTCGTCGTAAATAATGTACACCCAGCGTTGCGGCCGCCAGCGGCGTGGCCTACCGGCCTTCGCACGGCAAATGACCGCCGCAATCACGGTGGTGCGTTGCTGTTCGACCGCGTTTTATGAGCGTGGCAAGCGATGTCTCGGGAAGCGATGTTGTCTCCTAGTTCGCGGAAGACATGTGCTGGGCCGGAAGAGCGAGCGTCGTCATGAACCCGGAACTGAAAACCGCGGGCAATCTCTGCGGTGTTGACGAGCAAGGAATGGGGTTATGTTGCTTATCCGAAAAGCTCCTGAGACACTTATCAATGTCATTTCTGACTTCTATTTTTTTTACACGAAGGTCGTATACCTCTAAATCCTAGACACAATCGTCAGAGTGCCCTCAGTAATTTAATGTAACTCCTTCTCCACAGTGTATTTGGGTTATGTACCAAGGGGGTTACTGGGTCGTGACGTCATGACGTAGAAGGTAGTCACATGGCTGAAGGACAATGCGATGCTTTGAGACTCATTCCGACTCGCTCAGTCATCCGGTATGCCGTTACATCGACCCTCACAGCAAGCAAGCCGAAGTCAGTGCCTAAACATCACAAGGTCCTGCTCCCACGTGGCCATCTTCTGCGTCGTGACATCAGGACACAGCAGCCACGTGGGAAATAAAATCATGTTCTAGACATAGGCAGCTGCTGAAAAGCTGCTATATTAAATTTAGAGTTATAAGACCTACTTCAAACAAAACAGATAATAGTAGAAAATATCGTGTCAGTCAGGCACGTACCCAGGATCTTTTTTCGGGGGGCAACAAAAGGGAATTTTTCTATGTAAATGAGGGGGGGGGGGTTACGTTTAATAGTACAAATGTTAATAATGCCCGCCATTCCGCATAAAGAGGCGTAAACCCGCAAAAGAGAAATGAAATAAGGTGTATCTCACAGGTAGTACGCCTCTGAGATACACCTCTTCGTTACTTGGCAAACAAGAGACCACATCGAATGGACTCGAGCAGGAAAGAAGCGCAGGAAGAACACTGCCAAGAACAAGTAAATAAATTAAAGTGCGAAATAACGATTTCTATCATCATGATCAGCCTATTTTATGTCCACTGCAGGGCGAAGGCCTTTCCCTACAGTAGATTTCTATAGTAGCACACAACTTAAGAAAACAGCAGTTGGCAAGCAAGGCGCTCGGATCGCGCGAGGTTGTGTTACTCCGCCAGTCAATCACAGAAGTAAACAAAATGGTCGTCATGCCGCCTTTTCAAAATAGCGTCGTACTTGATACTGCCGGAGGGTCTCCTGTTCTTGAAGAGTCCTTTAATTGACGGGAGCAATGAGGTGTGCAACAGACATGGACAAAGCGTATGGTGTCTGAGCATTTCACTCTTCAAAAGTCCACCCGCCATGGTTGCTTAGTGTCTATGGTGTTCGGCTTCTAACAACGAGGTCGCTGGATCGAATCCCGACCACTGCGGCCGCATATCGATGGGGACGAAATGCGAAAACATCCGTCTACTTAGATTTAGGTGCACGTTAAAGAACCCCAGGTGGCCCAAATTTCCGGAGTCCCCCACTACGGCACTACGGATCGTGGTTTTGGCACATAAAACTCCATAATTAATTTAATCCTCAGAAGTCTGCGGGTACAGTTCATTTCACTGCGCAGCCCGTCTTATTCATGAATTTTCACTTCCAAATGAAGTGAAACTTGACAATAAATAGTTGCAGCGAAGCAAGCATGTTATTTCACTTAAATAAAGAATTAGGCCTTCGCCATTCGGCTATAATAGGCGAGGGAAAACGTATAAAATTACGTACTAATAATTTTATTTTTGTGGTTACTGGCTTATTTGGGTAACAGGAAAAGTTTGAAGTACGAATTGTTTGCAGCTTCGCGGAGGAACCGTGGATGGCGGTTACGGAGGCATGCGCGGGGCTACCCGCCTATAGTGGCGTTCTTTTTTTTGTTAGCTCTGGAAGAATTATATAGAAATATATATTTGCGGAACAATCACAATTCTTTTGGATTTTCTGTTTATGCTCTACCAAGTGCCACAATCGACTCGTGTTGTTATTTGGGAAGTTACGTAACGATGCGTGGCTGCCAGTCCCGTAGAACCGCGTAGAGCGTAGGACGCTGCGGTTCTAGACGTACTGCGCCCACCGCGAACGGTTAGAAAAACACCTACATAAGCACAGCAGAGAAGTGGCTACGTCAGGCGGCTCGACTGACGTAGCCACTTCACTAGAAGTGTCATTCAATATACAGATATCAACATCATATGACAGATGATTATGTGACAGATATCAACATTCTATTTCACTATTTATCGCCGCTTTCACTCTCGGACAAACTCAGATCATCGGTACTCTCACCACTGTCGCACGAGCTCACCTCATCGGCGCGTTCCCAAAGTTGGTCGTCCTTTGTGCCGTCCATGGCATTTTATACCCCCTTGACTCTAACACTCTTTGCGATATCGTGTCCACTGACACGGAATGCCACGCGTCCAGAGTCCAACCGCACACTTGCTGAAGAGATGCTCGCTTCAGTCGCCCCGTCGGAGCTGTTTCGTGGTTGTCCGCGGTGTAATGATTGGGGTCGGGCATGAAATAGATGGTAGCTGGCCCATGCCGTCGTCCAACTTATCCACGCTGAGGACGTTCTTGAAGGGAGAGAATTGTTCTCATCGAGAACGAGGAATGTGGGATTTATTTACAGTATCTACATAAGAACGTTACAGTTCATCAGTCTAACATGACTGAAAGAGGAATGCACACTGAGGAGCGGCCAACGGGTCTTTAAATACACTATGTCCTCCCTAGATCCCCAGGTGAGGGAAAGCGGCCGTTCGACCAAACGAAGCGTCCAAAGTCATCGTAGCCAATCCACCTTTGAAGGGGAGGGTTTACGCACTCACTTCCGCACAGGTTGCACTGACCACACCAAGGTAAGAGGGTTCTCGCAGACAGAAGTCTTATGCCCCGTTCACACTGAGACATTCGGCGTCTGGAGCGGCGCCCAGTTCGGCGGAACCCAGTTCGGCGGCGGCGAGATCCGCCGGAATAGCCCCTTCCGCGCCGATCGCTCCCGTACCGATTTTTGCGGCAGCTGCCGCCGGATTGCCTCGCCGCCGCGCGGCGCTGACCAATCGGGGAGCGCGAAACAGAACTTCCAAAGATGGCGGCCGAGTCTCACGTCATGTCGCCGCCGTCTCTTCGGCGAATGCTTCTGCGCGTCATGCATCGCCAGAAAGGTGCTTACCAACAGGCCGAGCAGTACTTCCTCTTCTTGCTGGGGGTTCATCATTGTCTTTTCAAGTAATGGTGGAGACGCGCAACATAAACACACGAACTCGACGCGAGCGGCGACAACTGCGCAATTTCGAGCCGCGCGAACATCCGGGATATCCCACGCTTGATTGGAGGTTAGCATTTTATGGGACAGATGGCGCTGTTTGTCTTTCCGGCGGCGCGGTCCGCAAGCAGTGTGAACTACGCGATTTTCGGCGGCAGGAGAATTCCATTCGCTGTAGACGCCGGATTCCTCAGTGTGAACGTACCATTAACCCTGCAGTCAGTGGATGCCGCGTCTATCCATTGACTGACGAATCCTAAGCTTCGTGAAACGGCACCGCAAAATACCTTCTAGGAGCTCCCCTGCTCCAAGCAGACCGTGAAGGCGGCGGCGACTCCACAAACAATACTTGGCCCGCCGACTGCGTCTAGACGTCTCGGCGCCTCACGGCAGGGGAAGCGGCTCAGTGTGGTCCTTACAAAGCGAGTCGTCGCAGCAGACATGGTGGCGCCGATCGGCTGCTGACTCGGCGCATTGTTGTTTTCCCAAAGCGAGTCATCGCTCCGGGTCGGGCAGGATTCGACGATCGCTTCTCCTCTAGTTCGCCAGCCCCGCAGCGGCCGCGTGCTTGGGAAAATTTTGCAGGCCGGCACCCCTGCAGGCCGTTCGTAACAACGGCGATACACTCGGTGTAGCACCGCCGAAATTCCCTCTTTAATGGCCGGTTTACGCAAGCATCGAACGGTTGCGGCACACTTGTCAAGTCACAAGGAATCACGGCCAAGTTCGTTCGGCAGCCGAGCTTTCACTCGGTCTGTTAGGTCGACGCGCAACGACGATGACAACGGTATGCGGCAAGTGGGAAAAACTAGCTGGCGCCATCTTGTAGCATTTGTTTGACTATGCCCGTTTCTGGCGCGTTTTTTTTTCTTCTTCGAATTTCTGCGTCCGAAAGTGGGGGGTAGTAGTACAAGGGATGATTGGACGGCTTTTACCCACATGCGTTTCACGCTGTGAAATACGTACAGTAGATCAAAAGCATCCGATCTGTCAGACGACGTCGCTTCAGAAACATTGCAGCTCCTGCCGCTCACTTTTCGCGGAGCTTGCCAGAGCAAACAAAAGCCTTTTACGATCTGTCGGAGGCTGTGGGACTCTCTTGGCAACATTTTGCGCATTGTCTTTCGTACAAACATGCGTACGGCTAAAACTACGTTCTGTACACTTACCCACATGCGCCTCCCGCCTGCAGTCTGCTGACAACACCGCGGCCGTTTGCGGGCGACTGAAGTGAGCGTCTCTATTTGGATGCATCGGTATTACAACGGGCCGGTTGCCGAATTAACTAATACTACCGAAACCAACATTATTGCGGCATTGGTGTTATACGTATCTGTATTGATCCCGCGGTGAAGCCGAAAGAATTGACATTCACTTAGGTATCCTCAATTGATTTGAATGCAGAAGCATGATGACTTCTCTCAGTTATCACGTTAAATTAAAGCTTAGCTTAATCCGTCTTGCTCTAATTTCTACTAGCCTTCATCTACTTTAGTCCACCTTAATACACGTTAATCCACCTTAATCCGCGACGATTGTGATCATTCCTGTCACTCGTTACGGACAGCGCAGGCTTTTCTGTCTCATGGAACATATATATAATGTTCTCGCATTAATACATCAATATCGTATTCCCGGTGCCACTTTTTTTTTTTTCATCCCGATGGCAGACGCAGAAAACCAGTCCATGACTTGCTTTAATTTCATGCGGAATACTTCACTCCATGGCTTTATGCTGATGGCGTTACCGCTATTATGTTGAAAGGCGTACGACTGCAATAAATAACAACCAGTTGGTATAACTAATTTGTGCTCGTCAGTAATTTGGAAGGAATGGACGTATATTAAGCGGCCAATGAGCTGAGCAGCAATGATCGTTTCCAATTAGTACGTTCATGGAATGTGAGTAACGTAATGTAAATACCCCGGAACTTTCAAGTCAGGCTTGTAATACATACGCCGTGTACACCACACGTTGATTACGATATTGAACACGATGAGAGCGCTTTATTCTTCGGTACGCTTAACTTGCAAGCCTCTCGGTAAATAAATTTATCTGTCTCTTTTGACTTGTAAAATCTAAACCGCCCAAGGAAGTTAACGTACCCAAGAATGGTTTTAGCCTTTTATTAATGTGAAAGCATTAGATGTCCCAGGAGGCAGAAGAGCCGGCGTTGTACGCAACGAGTGGTAGGAAAGATCATAATCAGCGTGGGTTAAGGTGGATTAATGTAGGTTAATATGGATCAACATGGATTATTGTAAGTACAAACTAGAGCAAGGTGGATTATGGTAGAGTTTTCATTTAAGGTGATAACTATAGCGAAATCACCTTTTCGCATTCAAATCACGTAAGGATACCTAACTGACTCAATTCTGTGCAATAGCAATGATAGTAAGACTCGACCGAGCGTTCGTTCGTTCGCCATTGGTTCGAGGGTTCGCGTGCCGACGGTTTTCAGAGACGCGGAGTGCGTTTGGCTGAAAAATAAAAAGCAAAACAAAAAAAACGTCGAGGCGAAGCGGTCGCACCGCCAACGCTATACCCTCAATCGACTCGGCGATGGAGCCAGGACCATCGATTTCACAGCGAAGACATTTCAGACACCATTGCTTTCCGCGACTTACGTGCTTCGTCGAGCCGCGTTGTCACAAGGGTCGCAGAAAAATAGCGCCTCGTACTCTTCACAATCACTCTCTCAGTCTATCTCTCAGTGGTTGCTCCCTCACGGATTGCAGAATCAAGCGTTTTTTCTTTCTTTAGATCCCTATCTCAGTGCTCACAGTGACGCTCTGCACTTGTAGTGAAGGCGATCGGTCGGTCGTGAACGGCGCATGGTAAGAGTGGTATAGAATCGAGGTGAAGGGTCCGCTACAAAATCGCCGCATTCAGCGTTCCAGCTGCCTTCCTTTGCTGGCACAAGCGTTGTGCAGACGCAGACCAGCGCTCTGGTTGAGCAGCTGCGCACAGTGCTCAGCGATTGAAGCGCGATGGCATGACGGCCGGCGGTTTTTGCGTCACCGGTGATCGCTCCATGGGTCACATGAGGAGGCCTAATGCAGTTACGATGCATCGAAAAAAGGATTCTCGCTTTCGTGTGACACAAAAGAATGCATAATCTCAGTGTCACCAGCACCCACCGGTGGCGCCATGTTGTCCGAGTGTCGCGTTTCAGTCGCTGAGCACTGTACATACGACACCGTGGTGTAGACACACTGGTCTGAACGGTACGTACACCCGTGAGCAAAAGTATACGGACCACAGGGTCGCAGAAAAAGAACTAAATTTCATCATAATTAAGATGCATAAAGTGAAACTGACGAGAACACTGGTAAGTTCACAATACGAAGTTTGGACATGCAGTCCTTAATTTCAAGTGGCTTTCACAGGCAGAGGAAAAAATTGGTTTTATCGTGCAATCCCAGGTCCGTATACTTTTGATCACGGGTGTGCAGTAGAGAGAGAGAGAGAGAGAGATAGGCAAAATAAAGACAGGGAAGTTAACCAGAGATTATCTCCGGTTGGCTACCCTGTACTGGAGAAGGGGCAAGGGGATGCGATAGGAGAGAGAGAAGGATACAAAAAATTAAAAAGAAACGACACACACGCACGTACACACGAACTGTTTCTGTGGGCACTGTCACGCAACCCGCAAAGGCGTTCCTAGTGTTACGCAGTGTCACCGAACAATCCTACCACACGCATTGCACAGTCAAAATTTGCCAGACAGTCCCGTGTCGTTTAGGTAGCACAACAGCGCCTTCATATCGGATCGCACTGATGTTCGCGTGGGCCAGTTTCCAGGGATCTTGTTTTCTGTCATTGGGCGCTTGTCCAGTTTGTCTAGGGTGGCTGAGAGGACCGCTCTTTCACGGTTGAAACGAGAGCACTGACAAAGTAGGTGCGTGATTGTTTCATTACACCCGCAGAATTCACAAAGTGGGCTGTTGGCCATTCGGATAATAAAGTAGTACGCATTTGAAAATGCTACTCCAAGCCATCGACGGACTAGAAAGGTGCAGTGACGTCGTGGAAGCTCGGGCGGAATACGAAGCTGTAAATTAGGGTCCAGGGTATGAAGGCGTGCACTTGTGAACTCGGATGAATTCCATTGGGCTAATGTCAAGTCACGCGCAAGTGCGGAAAGTTTTTTCCCTGCGTCGGCTCTCGAAAGAGGAATGGCAGCCCAGCTGACGCCGTCATGGGCAGATCGGGCAGCTGCGTCTCCTAAATAATCGCCATGTATGCCACAGTTACTAGGCAAGCACTGATATATTATATCGCGTCCTTCGTCAACTATGCGATGGTGGACTTCTCTGATCTCTGCGACGAGCTGCTCATGTGATCCATGGCGCAGTGCTGACAATACACTCTGTAAAGCTGCCTTGGAATCACAGAAGACTGACCATGCGTGGGGTGGTACCTCCTGAATGAAAAGAAGAGAGCGCACGCAAGGCTACCAGTTCAGCAGCTGTCGTTGATGATACATGTGATGTCTTTAGCTTTATTTTGACGGATCTTGTTGGTATCACCACAGCAGCAGCTGAACTTGCAGATGTGACTGAACCATCGATGTAGACGTGTATGCGGCCACTGCGCACGTCATGTAAAAGTTCTAATGTGGCCTGCTTCAGGGCAAACGACGGCATGTTAGCTTTCTTCATGATTCCTGGGATAGTGTGGCGTATTTCAGGTCTGTGCAGGCACCATAGATGTGAAGATAGTCTTGCTGCAGGCATGTAGTTCGATGACAATGAGGTACGATTGGCAACAATTATACGACTGCAAGTTGCGTGTGGCCTCTCTGCTGGTAGAGTGGCAAGATGGTGAGAAGGTAGTCGGGCAACGTGGCGAATATGCACTCTGAGAGCGTCGGTTACCAAGTACGTTGATATTGGGTGATCTCGAGCTATGATAATCGTTAGCGTCAAGAAAAGTATATCTGATCTTTGAGCGCTGAGATGCACCGACGGCATTCCTTCGATCTCATCCCCTGCATCAGCGTAGTGCGACGCCTGCATGCAAGGCCGCTTACGATGCTCTTGGCGCTATCTGCGCACAACGCTAAACATGCTTTCGCTTTCAATGCTTCACTTTCGGGTGAAACTACCATTTTTTATTGTGATCAAATAAAGTGGACTAAACTACGCGGAGGCTTTTCCATACCGCCCTAGGAGCTAGGCCTGCCACGACTGGGAATCGAACATTCGTCCTGTGTTCAGCATCCGAACACAACTGCAGCGGAAACAAAGTGGCGGGTCGGGCAAGGAGGCCTAGCCGCTGCTTGATGCGGCTTCTGCAAGCACATTCACCACCACGCATTTCACAATGTGACACGTGTAAGCGTGGTTGATAAGACCTATACCGCGTGACCTGTACTAAAGTGGTGGACGGAAAATATACCATTTTCAAGTAAATTTTGGAAGTACTCACCTACGGGGCAGAAACCTGGAGGCTTACGAAAAGGGTTCTACTCAAATTGAGGACGACGCAACGAGCTATGGAAAGAAGAATGATGGGTGTAACGTTAAGGGATAAGAGGAGATTGGGTGAGGGAACAAACGCGAGTTACTGACATCTTAGTTGAAATCAAGAAAACGAAATGGGCATGGGCAGGACATGTCATGAGGAGGGAAGATAACCGATGGTCATTAAGGGTTGCGGAATGGATTCCAAGGGAAGGGAAGCGTAGCAGGGGGCGGCAGAAAGTTAGGTGGGCGGATGAGATTAAGAAGTTTGCAGGGACGACATGGCCACAATTAGTACATGACCGGGGTTGTTGGAGAAATATGGGAGAGGCCTTTGCCCTGCAGTGGGCGTAACCAGGCTGATGATGATGATCTCGATGGGAAAATTGACGTACAGCTTGAAACAAAAGACTTCAAAGGTTTTCATCTAGCTACACCCGGCAAAAGCTCTCCATGAAATTATTCTATCCTGTAATCTGCACGTCGCAAGGCCTTAATTGTCAAGAATTAGCATGACTGCGCAGCATCAGGCCCGTAGACCGCACGAAGCATGTTAAGAACAATAATCAATGGCTGTAAACTCTCCGATTTGTTATCTGTGTGACGTGCGCGGTTGTTACGTTGTAGTGTCACGTCATCGCATACAGTTCGACTCGTGAGAGAGACAATTTCTTGAGGGTGAACTGTGACTGGAGCTCAGAGCTACACGAGGTTCCCGGCCAATCGAGAAGCACAACCTGCGCGTTAGAGCAAGTGCGTAGGTGCTTGCCGGTTGATTATGGGCTGTTTGTGGAATTTCGCTGTTGCCGCTGTGTGCACAATTTTTTTCTCACAAAACACCCAGAGTAACATGCCAGGGTCGGATTAGCCAACCTACAATGTCCAACTCCCTCGTCGTCATCCCTCCCCCCTTTTCTCTCTCTCCGCACTAACGCAAACGCCTTTGGGAAAGCCGGTCCTAAAGACAATTTTTTCACTTAATTTCTGGTCACTGAACGACAAACGAAAACACAACAAGAAAGAAAAAGGGCATCCGGAACCTTGTACTCGATGCGAATTTGCGAGCATCACGCTCGGCCTGCTGTGACTCGCGACTTGTGCGGCTACGCTGTCGTCATTGTGGTCAAGGCCCTCGTGGAGCTGCCCACTCTCCGCTGTCCTTTTCGCTAACCGACCGAGCGTAAAGCGAACTGCGCAGAATTGGCCTCCGCCGCGCCGCTTAACAGGGCGATAACAAGAATCACGAGCTTTCTTTTTGTTGGGAAACCACAATATACGCGGGGGCCACTTTCTTGTCAGCACCTCTGCGTGCAGGGTTACCACATCGCGTGGACTGTGATGCAACCCGACCCCCGGCGCCGCCGCAGGTCGGTGAACATTTCGGCCAGGAAATCAGATTCACTCAGAAACGCACGGCTGCAGCCGCGGAGGCCGGAGATCACCGCCACCGTCGCCGCCCGCGTGCTGCGAGCCCATTCGTGCTTTCGGCGCGTTACCCGTGGTCGCTGCGCGCGGAGGTCGTCTGCATAATCCCCCGAGCGTCCTCCTCGGCGGCGCCCCTTCCCTGTCGTTGCGGAAGCCCTGCCTGCCGACTCAACCACTGTTCCACTGTACACTGTCGCTATTTTCAAGCTCCCCGGCAACTCAGCCAGCAGAGGCAACCCCCCTTGCCCCAGCTTCCGCGTTCTTCATCTAAAACATGCCGAAGAAGAAAAAATGAAACAAGAAGAAGCGCACTTACCCGGGCGGAACGGTGTACGTACTTTTATCTTTCTAGTTCTTCTGTAGTTCCACCATTCACTCATTTTATTTCTATTTCTTACTTTTTTTCTTAGTTAAGTTCTCGCTGAATATACTGCCATAGTTTCGTTCCTTTGCCTCTTCTTGTTTTTTTTTTCTTGCCTCGGTTATTTTATTTTCTAGAGTGCGATCTATCGACGAACAAAAAGGACAAGTCGTTGCCCGAAATCTTTCGCGCACGCGTAGCCGGCAGCCGCGCTGGCGCGGCCAGGGAGCAGAGTGCAACAAGTATAACAGCAGGAAAACGAAGCGAGCACACCCGCTCCCGTACACCCGTCCTGCCCGCAGGCGCCACTTCACCCAGCAGCGAAAACCGGGCGTACTTGGCAAGGCCGCCAGCGACCAGTGGCCTATTACCGGCGAGGCTGTCGGCATTAAAAGAAAAGAAAAAAACAGAAACAAGGAAGTTGCTGCCGCGGCTCCTGCGTGCTTTGAAACACAAAGGGCTGGAAGAGGAGCGGGCGTCGAGTCAGCAGTGGGGCGCGGGGCAGCGCCACGACCGACCTATCTTGTTAAATGAGTGTTCGCACGTATATTAGATGTTGTACGCTGTCAGTCGATGTACACCCTTAAGGGGGCATTCAGCCTAAACTTACGCCCTTACTTATAAGCCGATCTGCATCCCTAAGGGTGTAAATCCGTTTACAGCGTATGCGAAACAATGGCATCCGCTTGCCGCACGTGAGAGAATGACACCTAGAGGGTGTCTAGGTTGGCATAGGCTTACATTTGTTTTATTTTCCCACTAAAGTAGACCGCGAAAGGCGTCATCCCTTGCCCGTGGTATATAGCGCAGTGAATAGCGCGTCGCGCTATACTGGCTCGCGTTCGCGTGTCCGATCCCGGCCACAGTCGCCGCGTTCCGATGGCGGTGCAATGCGAAAACGCTCCTGGGCTTAGAATTAGATGCGCGTTTAAGATTAATCCGGCTACGCCGGTCTTCATAATCCTATAGTGGTTACGGCACGTAAAAAACAACAACAAAAAAGAATACAGTGATGATGTTTGTTTTTTTCCTTCAAAAGGGCGAAATCACTTCCGTTCTGTAGCACGCTTGTAGCTAACAAGTTACATGTAATTAAATAGGCGGAAGTAATTACACATTCTTGGAAATGTTTAATTAATCAATTGCTGTTTTTTTCCATTTAAGCACACTGAAACTCGATTATTTTTCAGTGGCCAGTTACACGTAATCGGCTACTCCATTGATTGACGAGACAAGCTGCAAGTGGCGACACAGCTTTGAGAACTGTAATTTGGTGGGAACTACAACAGGAAGTCCCGCGCGAGGTCGTGCCACGCAGCAGCTCTGCGAATGCGTCAGTACAGGCAAGCGAACCCGGCCTGTGCACTGAGTACTCATTTGTATCATCATTTTACCGCTTAACCAGGATGACACCGGCAAATTGAACTGGCGCTGTTGTGGCTCGATAGGAATGGCCATTTCGGACGTTGATGCCCAGAGGTCAGCACACGTGCGATTTTTTTTTTCAACTTTTCAATCACTCTATACCGGGAGCAGCTTCTCCGAGAGCCAGCAGCAATGAAGCGGCACGCCTTGATAAAGGACCCAAACTCGAGCATCGCGACAATTATTAACCGCAATGTTACGCGTAAGGTGTTCCTACGTCGCAACACAGCCATTCTCTCGAGCGCACACATCTAGCATTTTTTTTAAGTGTCAGTGCACATGTCGTCGCAAGAAAATGGGGTAAGTTGACATAAGAAAATTTTGAAAAGGAATTGTTGAAAATAAGCGTGAACTGTGAAGGACTGCAAAGGACGCATTGAAAGAAGCAGGCCGACTCGTTTCATCTGCTGTACTTGTGGAAAGTTATAATGAAAGCTCCAGAGCAGCTTTAATGAAAGTTGGGAGGCAAATAACGCAAAAGTAATCGATAACGTTTTAGTTTTTGTAATCACTCAGTTATCTTCGTGGGACAGTAACTGGTAACTGGAACCAATGACATTTCAGAAAGAAATAATTACATTTGTAATCGGTTGCCTTTCCTTTATTCGGTGACGTGCACAAGTTTGTTCTGTAACAACAAGGCTATAGCTATGATGACGTAACTAACAAATTCAAATTGGCAGTTTGTGCCCGAGGCGTTAACCACTCGAAGCCATAGTAGGATTGAACAATGCACTGGAGCCCCCGGGCAGTGTTTCAACAATAAGCGGGGGCGACACGACGAGACGCATTTCGCACAGAAACAGCTCCTGTGCAGCGGAGACAGCGCCATATCACCTGCCAGGCATCTCACAACGCCGGCGTATGCATAGAGGAGCGGGGCCCACAGCACTGCTAGTGTCGCATGCACTTTAATGTTGCACGAGATGAAACCGAAGGAAAACCCTCGGCGCTTGTAGCTTAAAGCATAGATAACTTACACGCGATGTCACAGACGCAGTTTTTCACGGTGCTATGGCACTCAAACATAGCGGCCCCAATAACGTCAGTGCAGCATATGAGCTCCCAGTTCATTTTATTGCTTTTTGACTCTACTTTGCTATCACTTTACCTCCCCCTCCCCTCTCTCCCCAGCGTAGGGTAGCAAACCGGATCTTCCCATCTGGTTAACCTCCCTGCCTTTCCCCTTTCTTCTGTCTCTCTCTTTTGACGGTGACTGCTCTACACTAAATTTTCACTGTTATCAAGTTGTAACTCGGTGCAAGACCCGCCTGTTCTGTTTTCATGGCGTTACTATTATCGCTTACTCAGATTCTCGACATGTTAGTACCCCAAGATGGCGGCCACGATGACGTCATTGAAACTATGTATACCGTGTATACTGTCGGTTCCGCTCACACCCCTGTACGCATGAACCACTGCGTGGTACGTACGCAACTGCGCATCAGGAACGCTAGTGTCTGCGCACAGCGTTGATGCCAGCAGCGTTCGAAGGCAGGGGGCAGAATTTTATAATGGTTCGGAAAGGCGAACGGCTCGCTACGCCGCTTGCGTCACTGTAAGTGGGCTGCTCCCAAGCCGCAGTCGGAAGAAGGGAATGACTCGGCCAGTAGGCGATAGGGTGCCGCCTCGAAAGTGCGCGTCATCATATTGCGCTCTAGTCGCGGAAGAATGTTCCTGCTTGCTCAATGAACGTAAAATAAAAACAAATCAGGCCTCGCAAGTTCTAAAGTGCAAGCGCGCGGCCCTAGGCTTTGCGCTATGCTTGAATTTATTTATTAGCGTCATTATTTTTCGTTCTTAACCGATGGGTAATGCCGCAAGCGTAAAGGAGTTCGTGTATGCTTGTGAGTTACTGTGTAGGTATATACATGTATAGCATATAGAGTCTCTAGCTTCAAGCGCAGCGGCGCGTTATCTGCTACCGCTAGCTTGAACCATACGCACCAGACATAAATGGCAGATGCAATACTTCCAACGTAGCGACAGCAAAAGAACCTTGAACTGGCTCCTGAGACCAAACTTTCTAACGCTCCATGTCGATGTTCCTTCCTTCTTCGGCCTTCATCATCGGGCTCGGAATTGACTCGCACGTCACCGCGCGCGCTGCCGTTATCGCGATGCTCTGCCTCTTGGCCCGCCGCCGTGATAAGTACAATGGAAAGTGAAATCGAACATCACAAAATACGAGTCCTGCATTGCCTGCGCAAATCGAATAGCCCGGTGCTGACGTCGGGTGCTGTGCGGTGAGATTGAGGACAAAAGTGAGGCACTTCTGAACTAGAGCAAAAAAAAAGGGGGGCAACCGAGTCAGATATCTCTACACTTCCCGTGATGGCTCTGCAGTGTTATCGGCCGTACAAAGGAAGAATTGGAGCTGCCTGCGTTGGAACCGCACTGGTTGCCGAATGGCGATCTGCGTGCTACGGACGCTGGCGATAGCACATGGAATTCGTCCTCGCCGTGCAAATGTCGTCTTGGCATTGGCTTTGGCCTCCGGGGGTAAAGCTGACCCAGCCCTTCTACCGGCCAACGACAGTAAATGGCGAGAGCAACTTCGCGAACAGTGTCAGCGACAGAGATCTGGGCCACTGTGGTAAAATGTTTCGCTTCCGACAGACCTCTGGAAGCTTCCGGCCGTTGGAGAGAAACCACGGCGCTCGATTCCTTCCTCTCCGCGAAATGTACACTGGCGCGTTGGCCATTCGTAGCGCGACCAGCAAAAGGTGTGCTTGCAAATCCAATATAGTGACGGTGCAAACAATTTTCCGTCATCTCTTCGAACGCATACCTCACCTCCAGCCGTCGTCGACACCGAGAGCAGCGCTATAAGCTTATGATGAGGGAAAGTCATAGCCTCCAAGACAACCAACGCGCGCGCCCGACGTCCGCGGGTCTCTGGGGCAGCGCAGCCGGCGCGCGTCCACGGTCGCAAGTCCACAGCCAATCCAAAGCAACGAAACCCCAAGCGAACTACCTCTATAAACCCTTTTCACGGCGATGCCATGGGCGCCGCCATGTTAAATCACGTTGTGTTGCGTCCATTGCTTGCCTCAGCGGCCTTCGTTGCCTCCTTGTTTACAATGGATGCGCATGACGCCAGGTGCGGCTCAGCAAA
Organism: Dermacentor albipictus; assembly: GCF_038994185.2. NCBI lineage: Eukaryota > Metazoa > Arthropoda > Arachnida > Ixodida > Ixodidae > Dermacentor > Dermacentor albipictus. Next base: position 44,125,108 of record NC_091824.1, read on the forward strand.
GCTCTGTTTCCGCGGATGTCGTAGAAGATGACTAGGTGGACGACACGAAACTGGTCACAGCTTTAGAGGACATGTAAGCGCTTTTGGAGCTAATTAAACCTTGCCCAAATGATGCGAGCAGCATATATACGGTGCTTCTACTAGAATGTAGGTTAGTTGTCTATTCCAAGCTGTCCGAACTTTCCGCTCATGAATTAGATCGGAATGAGTGTGTTCCACTCTTCTGTCTATATTTCGCAAGTACTTTAAAACAGCAGTTTCTCACGTTTCTGGCTCAGGAACGTCCCTCGGTGCGGTCCCTATCTGATTATCTATTTTCTGCCAAATAGCTCGCGTATGGGCTGAGTTGCGGTGAATTTCTTCTTGTTGCTCACAAAACCTTGTAACGTAGAGGTTAATTGCATTAAAGAAGCAGTATCGCTAGTGACTCGCTCACGCTGTGGCCCTTAACAAAACGTTCATCTTCGAACATGCTCTTGTGCTGTAGGTGTAGTCGCCGTCACTCATGCTTCGAAGCATTGATTCACGAGTACGACCATTCACTTATTCCTGATACGTTGGCGATAGAGTAAGCGTAAGTTTTCATGGGAGTTGAGGTGGAAGTTGTAGATAACGTACGAGAAACTTACTATGCCAGGAAGCGGCACTATTTCCATTGTCACTGTGCAACGAGCGGTACTCACACTTGCCGTCGTTCCGGCGCTGAATTCCTTTCTTTGGAAATCAGCGATACAACGCTAGCAGATCAGTGATTACTTCTTTTTATCATCAAGGTAAGCTATGCATCGCGAAAGGTCGGCAGCACGGGCAGTTCAATCCGCATGTAGCTGGGGTCCAGGAATTTAGCCACACATATTCATTCCATTCCTTAATATGACAGTCACTGTTTCTGCAGCCAACTACTGCACACGTCTTCCCTGTACCACTCTGCGTTTTCCAGCATGAACGGACCACAGCGTGTTAGCAAATGCTCAGTTGCATTTCCGAAAGCTGATCGCACAGTAACAAGGCTTACATTAGTGATGCTTTTTTATTCGTGCTCCTTCGCTGAGCCAACGTGCGGCGCGCACCGCCGAAAGCGCCATCTCGTTCCTCTAAAGCAAACTGCTCCTCGAAAAGGGTCCATGCTACCTTTATACTACTACGGCTTCGATGGCTCAGACGACGGGTTCGCTTTGAAATTGACGGATGTGGGGCGTGTTTAGAACGGTGCAGCCCCAATTGACTCTGACAGCCGGTGACGACAGCACAATTCCGACAAATCACGTGAGGCCAAGTGAACGGTTCGCTTTCCGAGACGTTATAATTTCGTGCCCCAGAAAGCTGCCCTGCTACATAGCTGATTAAGTGGATTGTGATGTTGTGTTCGCTTGGCATTCTCATTTTCTCCGCCTATCACGTCTCGAGTGACCATCTAACCATCCACGCCCGGACCGCACATGCACCGTCGATATCATGACAGCACGGCGGCGGCGACAACGCGCCTCCAGTGGTCACGTAATTGCTGTCAAAGTAGAATTAAACTTGCCGCCATGAGCGCGCTTATACATCCCACCAAAATGGCGCCACGTTGAAGGGAGTGGCGAAATTTAAGAGCCCGTCCTCCGCGCAACTCAGTCACGCCGTCTCCGTTGCTATGGAGTTTCACATATCGACTTGCGTGGACGCTATTCTACTGTGGATACACATACACTGTTCCCTCTCTCCATTTCACGCATCATCCTTCCCATTCCTCGTACCACCTGTCTTGACTGAGAAAATATAACGCCTCTTATTCTTTAGAATCTCTTCCTTAGTATGGTTTGCTTCAAACAATGTAAGTTAGAGAGAGCGAGAGAGAGGGAGTCTCGTAACCCAGGAGCCATCCCGCCCACTACATCGTTCCTAAGTCTACAATAATAATAATAATAATAATAATATAACCTGTCTTGGTTATTTAATTTCTTAAAACACACTAAAGGACGCACCCTAAATACGAAATTATCTGTCATTGCCACAAGGACATCAACGTTACGTTAAATTCTGAGGATATATTTCATTACCAAACTTCATTTCACTCTGAGCAAGCTCTAATGTTATGGTAGATGCAGTGCACTGAAAATTACGCATTAACCTGCGCCATGGTATCATTAAACCACCCGCGTCTTAATTCATCCTGTCAACTCATATATGTTTCTCAAAAGCCTTTAGAAGTGCCTTTGTATCAAAACATTTATTGTGTAGCAAGAGACACACAGAAAAGGTGTTATATATATTTTTTATTGGAAATGTATAACTATCTCATATTAAGTACTCGTGTTATACTTATAATTGTTATAACTTATATAATTATACATAATTATTATAATTTTAAATGTTATAATTTCCTATACACCAGAGTATTGGTGAACCTTCTGATATGTGACAATCAAGTTCCCCTTGCGCAGGGTCGTAGAAATGAGTGCTTTCTTGCCCCTCGTTGAGGAAAGAAACAAAATAGGAGAGTCGCTGACGTCACGTTTTTGGAGCCGGAAGTGCATCCATGTTGCTGCGCCCTTTGCCTTTGCGTCTCCGATCAGCTCGCCGGAGCAGATGGCGCGAGCTTTGAACTTGTATTGCTACGAGCCGCCGGAAGTGTGTGCTGCCGACGCGCGTCAGAACAAAAGCTACGAGACCTTAGCAGTTTTAGCGAATCAGACGCGCTTCTGTGCTTTTCCGTGGCACGTTGAAGAAGACGACGAAGACCCACGCTGATAAGGGGACAAGGTTTTGTGGCTAACCAATTTATTTTATTTTATTTATTGAATCATATTACCACCCGATTCGTGGCCTATCCCCCTCAGTGGGTTTGTGCCATTAACTGAGGTTTCATCATCATCATCATCATCATCATCATCATCATCATCGTCATCGTCATCATCATCATGTGGCCTTCGACAGCGTTTGCTTGGAGCTTTCGAACCAGGTCGAGCATCAGAGAGGGTTCGGCAGGGAAGACAAGCTGTTGTAAAAACAAATAACAGAATTTTAATACGCCGTTACGGGTGAGCGGTGCGCGCCAAGGAAAGTGCAAAAACGTTCAGCGTGCGTGCGCCTGCACGCAAGGCCAGAGAAGATGTGACAAATGCGGAGGCTCGCTGGCTTTCTTGTACCCTCCACCATCCGGGCAACCTCGTTCTCTGATGTTCTCTAGAAGAGGGACACATCGTCAGGAGACATCGGATCGACCTACACAGAGGGACATGGGACTTGGCGTAGAGGAGTTGAACGTAGGACAGAGGGGATTAATATTCGCGCATTCCGCGCATAAACCCGTCGCACACATCCGCCGGACAAGTCTCTCTTCATGTTGACGAGCGTGACGATTAGGCATGCCATGTCCCAGGCGTTTGGCATCTGTTCCATTCATTGGCGCACGAAGTGAACCGTAACAGCGCCGTGGTTACTTGAGCGCCTCAGATGCTGACTGACACTCAAACTCATAGACCCCGTAAAGGACCATTTTAAAGCTTACACACACTACACTCCAAAGTCAGCTTGTCTCGCGAACAGAATGTACTGCGAGAAAGATACGGGTTGAAAAGACTTATCTCACTTTTCAGAAGCCTATATAGTCAGCAGCGAGAGCTTCAGAAGCGTGGTTGCTATGGCAACATTGATGTTTCGCGCTCCAGTCCCACTGCTCGTTTGCGAAAAACACCACGTGATTTCCACCACACACTCTTCAACAGATGCGGGCTAGCTTCCTCCATGGCGCCCCCCTGACCGGCGTCCCATAGGGCGCCGATTTCAGTGGAAGCGCATAGCCACGGCTACGCTTCCCGTCCACCTTCGCGATTTTGTTTGGAGACTCAGCTGTGGACTGACCCAACTCGGGACAGGTTGGAGCGCTGGCGCGGGGTGTTGCGTGTTTCCATATGTCCCAACTGCATGTCGGCGGAGACAGACCCGCGACAATCGATTGTGTTGTCACCCTTGTGCTTTGGCGCGGCGTCCATGCGGGGTTTCGAGGCCAGGGCGTGCGGGACTTTGCATCTAGCGGAATGTTTCCGCGAGGGCGTTTCGTGAGCCTTCTGTTGGTAGCAGCCCTGTTTAGCCTTTGACGCAATCGTTGCGAAGCTGGGGCAAGTAACTGTCCCTGTCATGCAATGTGGCCTGTACTGGGCCGGCTGAGGCGAGAGATGTTCGCCTTCCTTTCGTACGAGCTCTTCTTTCTGGGAGAACATGACTTTCTTCGCCAGTGGTCGTGCCCGGTTGTTCGAGTCCAAATTGGGTCAGTTCATCCAGTCTTTCGCCCGAGATGGCGATAATAGTCACTTTCGAATAATCTTTCTAGTTTCATTTTCAATTATCTTTTCCTGTATTATATACATGGTTCTTGACAATCGTACATTCAAAGTTTCTGTTTTGTACTGTTTCCTTATGTATTATCCGCGGACATAGTTTGCACATAAGGTTACTTTTGTTATTTCTTGTACATAGTGCGCCCGCAGCATTCTATTCGCGTTGGAGTCAAACGGGCTGGGTTTTACTTTAATGCAACGTACTGCTGACGACAAATGGCTCCTTGGTCTTCACAGGTGACTTCAACGTGCACCACCAGCTATGGGGAAGCACCGAGATTACCTTCAGACAGCAGAATGACGGCAGCCTAACGTATCGGCGGAGCACTTGCTTGGACTTGACTGATTTCAAGGCGCTTTGCTGCGTGCACACACAGTGCTCCCTCTATCCCACTTTCCTCTTTATGTTCCCCCTTTCCCTTCCTCCAGTGTAGGGTAGCAAACCGGACGCTCGTCTGGCTGACCTCCCTGCCTTTCCCGTCTTTGCTCTCTCTCTCTCTATAAACAGTGTAAATAAGTTTTTTTCTAAGCAGCGTACATAGTATGCTGCATTGAACTGCAATACTGCAATTCTGAATTGCAATATCGCAATTGTATTGACTTGTCAGTGCAGTGATAAGATTTTTCTAAACGCACCACTGACCATATCGTTTTCCGCCTAATCAAGACCAGTCTGGAGCGCGCGTAAAGTTTGAAATACGGCCTGTGCTATGGCAAGAATCTACAGGTTAATAAACATCGAGTGTGGGACGCTGCCGCTGCGCGCGCAGATTGTGTAGACACGCCGGACGCCAACGCGTCGTTGCTCCCAGTAATCAGTTCTGCCGCGGGGGTCTCGCGACGGCATGCCGTTTTCTCGTTTTAATGCGTTAGCATTCTAGGGCTGCTTCCCTCGGAAATCCGTCCGGCCGTCTGCCACACGTCTGTAATCTTTATGTAACTCGTGCCACGATGTGCTGCATACGAATGCGTGGGGTCCTATGAGGGTATTACAGGGACCTGCATACTTCGCTTGAAATGTTCGAAAAAAAATTTCGCTCTCACCGCTGCACTGTTCTTGCTCAAGTTTCGCAGAACGAATTTGCAGTCTGCGTCGTTCAGTCTAACACGTGGCACAGTAAATTACGTAATTTTTAAGATTTAAAAAATGCAAACTTGCCTACCCTGATGAGCGTTCAAGGTGCTGCCACGACGGCGCAAGCATTACCGGCTATCGCCACCTGCCTGCAGCTGCAGAAAGTAGCCGTTCAGAGACGGCTTCCGCCTGTTGCAGAATGATTCCAGAAGGGGTGGACCAACATGCGGTCACCCTCCCATCTACCATCTCGTCGCACAAAAAAAAAAGAAATAAACAGGCCTCGGCACGCTTAGTGCGTTTCAGCCCTTCCGCCACACTGCTTTTGCCGGAATCCTCCAAATGACTCGTAAAATAATATTCTGGGGTTTCACTTGCAAAAACCACGACCTGCTTATATGGCACGCCGTATTGGAAAGTTCTGGATTAATCACGACATCCTGGGCTTCTTTAACGGGCATGCAATGGCACTGTGCACTATGCAATCGCACGCTACCCCCATCGGGATGCGGCGGCCGCGTCCGGGATTGCCCCCGCGACCACGTGCTAAGCAGTGCAACGCCACGGATCTATATCACGGCACAGATTGCTCTTTGACTCACACAGTTGCTGCGGGAAATCCCAGGCAGGGTGGCGCGTCGCAACGCGCCGCCTTTGATACTCGTGAGAGCGTCCACGAAACGACCGTGGCTGCGAGCGCAGTGCGTCACAGCCGTCCGCTTCCTCATTTCTCGCGTTGCCGATAGCGATCTATAAATACGCTATTCGACGAAACCATTCATTTCGTTCTTCGGGCTCGGACATGGAGCGCACTCGACGCCTACCTTCCCTATGGGTAATTGGAAGAACTGTCCTGAGATTCCTTTTCTTAGTTTTTTTTCTTTGAGATCCCGTGACCCACTGCAACGAATGCTGTCAGACAAGCTGCTCCGACCCGCGGGTGCGTGTTCCGTGCGCCAGCTCGCATGGCAAGGAGTCCCTGCATGGTGCTGTTCGTTAGCGATGTTGCACGCGGTCGATGTAGAAAGTCGCGCACATACAGTGAAGCACCGGGGAAATCAACGAAGGGACCGCGTTTTTGGTGGGCTGTACATACGGAGCGGTTATAACGGATTTGAAATCAGTGAGCTCCGTCGGCGATACTGCATGCACGAGCTGAACGCGCAGCCAACGCTACACCAATGGACTTATGCGGTCGTTAGTAGGAAACGCGCGCGGTACGCTAGCCACGACGTTTAGCTAACGCGCACGACTGGGACTCTGAAGGTCGCGTGCTGCGCCGCGAACACTAACCCGCTGTCATGCACTTGCACAGGCAGCAGGTGCGCCGACAGCATGTGATTACAGAGCGACGGTGCGATGCCCTGTTAGACAACGTTGTCACGGCGCTCGAAGCGAGCAACGTCGCAAATAGGAACACTTACCTACCAAGGTTTATTTTTAACTTTTTTTTCTTCCCGTTTCACTACGTCTACAGGTGCAGAGCTTGCGGCTCTCCGCGACGCGCTTCATGTGATAAGTGCTGAGAGTGCTAGGAAATAGGCAGTCTTCTGCGATTGAAGGCCGGCCTTGCAACGTGTGCAGTCGTTTCTCCGACATGGAACTCACGATCAGCTCACGTGAGAAATCGTGGAACTTGTCCCTCACGTAGGAGAAAAAGGCCATGATATCTATTTTCAGTGGACAACAAGTCATTGCGTTATCATAGGAAATGATGAGGCAGATAAGGCAGCTCGGACGTCAAACCAAGAAGACCGCTGCGTCCCCATTTCTCTCTCAAAGAGCGACGCCGCGAGACAACTTGGCAATCTAACTCACAAGATCTCCTTAGCAGAGTGGAATACCGCACATGCAAGGCGCGCAAGACTGCACAGACTAAACCTGTCACTTCAACTCAGACCTCCGGCCGGCCTGCACCGACGCGAAGCGTCTCTTATGTGTCGGTTGTGGCTTGGAGTTGCCTTCACGAATGCCTACTCAGTACTAATTGGAATGGCTGATAGTCCTACATGTGATGTTTGCGGATGCGAGGAGAACATTGACCACTTATTGTGCCATTGTCCTCAATTTCAAGCCCAAAGACAATCTTTGTCCAACGCATTGAGGAAATTCGATGATCGTCCTCTGAGTGAACAGACAGTATACTAGAGCACCATCCTCACCGATCATCGGCTCAGAAGGCAGTGAATGCACTTTTGTACTTTCTCAGAACTTCTGATTTACGAGAGCGGCTTTAACTCAAGTACTGTCCGTACACGTATCTACACCTTCTCTCTCCCTTCTCTTTCTTCCCCTTCTTCCTTCCCCCAGCGTAGGGTAGCCAACCGGACCCTTGACTGGTCTACATCCCTGCCTTCCTATATTCCTCTATCTCTCTCTTTTTTTTTCTACCCTACCCGCCGTCGTTGCATAGTTGCTATGGGGCTGTCTGCTAAGCACGAAGCCGCGGGATCAAATCCCGGCCACGGCGGCCGTATTTCGATGGGATCGGAATGTGAAAAAAAAACGTGTACTTAGATTTAGGTGCACGTTAAAGAACCCCAGGTGGTCCACAGTCCCCAGTTCATCATAATAAGATCGTGGTTTTGGCACGTGAAACCCCATAAGTTTTTTTAACCTTCTATGAGCCCAGAGAAGTGCCCAGAGCTCACTGGTGCTCTGGGCTTCTCGCTGTTATGCATTTTTTTTTACGTTCTTGCCATTTTCGTGAAAGTCATTTCATCAAGGATGAGCAAGAGATGTTCCCACGACCACTTGAACAAGGTCAGTCGTCTACTTCGTCGCTTATTTTTGGACGACGTGCCTTTGGAAGCTCGGACCAGCTCGATTCCTGGGAGAGCTCAACGCCAGAAGCCATGGACTCTGAAAGTGAGTACACCGTAATCATGGGCCGCCGCATGAAGAAGATGTGCCGTATGTCGACTGAGGCGACTTCATCGCATCAGAGTGAGCAAGAATCCTTCATGGTTTCTTACGTGCCGCTCTCGACGTCACACAGCATGAACTCCCTCAGCAGGCAGTTTCTAACGGAATATTTTGAAAGTGTGGCCCTTGGGCAAATTAACGAGATCAGGATCAATGCTCGCAAGACCATCCTGACAATACATGTGGAAAATTCCGCAATACTTGAGAAGTTAAAGACCATTCCACATGTAGTTAAGCGCAATCCCCGTCCGCTCCTTTATTACTTACGGGAAGGAGTCAACAACTGGAGTGATTTCCGACGTGGAGCTTGAAATCAAGCATGCGAACCTCGAGAGTCTTTTGAGGTCATCAGTGCGCATTCTTGAGATTCACCGCTTGGGGAACTCCCGATGTATCAAGTTAATATTTGCTTCTTCGACATTACCAGCGTCTGTCAAAGTGGGCTACGTTATACCTCGAGTACGACCATTCGTTCCGAGGCCTATTCAGTGCCGGAAATGTCACAAGGTACGACACGTGAGCGCTGTCTGTAGAAGCTAAGCCACCTGCTCGCGTTGCGGCGGAGAGCATGATACCACCGACTGTGCGGCCTCCTCATTTAAATGTCCCGGCTGCACTGGCTCTCACGAAGCGACTTCGAAGGAATGCCCGAAGATGAAACAAGAGGTTCGTATTCTTCGAAAAATGCCAAGAGACCAATCTTCACGTAAAGAAGCTGTTCAATCTCTTCGTCAAAGTGACCAACGCTCGCGACAGAACTTAAGCATCACAAAACCATTTCAGGAGAACTACCTAGCGTGGCACAGGTGCCACGACCACCTCTGTCTGTGCGTGAATCGAGGACTGTAACGGCGTCTACTGATAATTCAAGGCCGACGAGAGCACGCGGCAAACATTCACCTCCACCGGCTGATACAGACACGGAATGGCCTTTGCTGCCCTCTAGGCCCACGGCCATGCCAGCGGGTCCTAGTGGTCCCTTGCACCATGAAGCCAAGAATTATAGGCCCAATGAAACCGGTGACACTAAGGGCACGCAAGTAAGTGAACACAATGAGAAGGAGAGTGTAAAAAAAAAATTCTGAAGCACCTAGTAGAGTGAATGCGTGTGATTCTCGGTGGTCTCGAGACACCGGCCGCTAAATGTCCCCTACAATGGCTCGCCGTGCTAGAGCCGCTTATCGCAGGTCTTTATATGCTATAAAGATTTTGTTTGGCGCTTGTGCTGTTCACGCAGGGGAGGCCCACACGCCAGCTTCGTCCTAGCGCCCCTATTTTTAAGTTCACTTGAACTGGTGACTACAGACTTGATACGAAACCTGATAGTGTCTTCATGGATGACATTTGTGAATGTTTATCATCAGAGTGTTGAACTTGCTTTCACCTTTGCGCAACCCTCTTGCTATGTCATCATCATCCCTCGTCACACCTTTATGTCCCCGTTCCCCCTCCCCCTATGCAGAGTAGGAGGCTAGAGTGCCTTAGCTCTGGCCGACCTCTCTGGCTTCTTTCAATTAAATTATCTCTCTCTCTATGAGCTCAGTAACACGCGTCTACAGCGCTGCTATAAGCAAAATACACTCATTAAGTTGGTGGGAGAGGACGGGGCACTTTGATTACTAAAATGCCTCACCCAACATACGTAGCGAGCAACGCGGGCATAGAATTGCCTAAAGTTTCAAGAGTTTCAAGCACCGTCAAACTCTGCAACTTATGCGACTCTACGGCATATATCGCAATTTATGAATTGAGGCCGTCCGTCAGGTTTGCCCAACGCCTTTTAGGTAGCACAAGGCAGGTGCACTTAGATCGGTGGCGTCATGCTATACCTTGTCCGACTGCCACAGAATCTAACGGGGACGCTCCCTAGCAAGCCGCGGTGTTTTTGACGTCAACGCTTTCGTCACGCCGGGCTTGGCAATGTAACTTTCGGTCCAAGAACCATGGATGGCGTCATAAAGCGGAGTGCGCAGGCTTGCTATCTAGGAGGCGTTGGTTTTCAAGGCACATCCAGTTGGAACGAATTTTGAATGTGACACCGGTTTGGAGATATGCTCCGTCAAACTTGCGGTAAAGCTGCACTGTAGTTCAGCATACCTTTTTTGTTGCGATAGCAATTATATGGACACTTTTGCCGTTAACGTCACCGTCGGCATTGCCGCGCGGCTCCGCGTATATTCAGGTATTTGTATGCTACATTGCTATCCATGCCGTATATGCGGGTTATATTGCTGCACTATTCTATCACAGACGTTCCTCATACCAGGTCTTACGTTCCTGACTGAATCATATTTCAGAATTTTGAGAACGGCAGCCCACACGCAAATGTCATGAAACGTAACATTTACAGCGGATGTCTTTTACCTTAAATCTTCTCAGACTATGAAATGTTAAAAGTGCAGAACAACATCAGTTGTCGAACCTGGAAGTGTTGTAGCTTTAGTATCGCGGCTCTTTTCGGGCAGCTTAGTGGCGTCTGTGCGATACCATTACAGGCCTTAAAACTTTTAAGAGCCACGTCGCGTTTGTGGGACCCACGTAGAGATAGAACACCGTCCAAGAACATCAAGTGCAACCATAACGCAGTCAGTCCTTCGCCCTCAGGAACAAATGGACAATTTCTTTAACATAAAGCACCGTTTTATGCATCGAAGCATTAAAATAACTCGAACGTCCATGTATTTCGCCGCACACACTGGGAATGAATTTATCTCGCACTACGCTATTCACCGTGCTTGCTAATCAATCGGTGCTTATTAACACGTACTGCCACGGCCACCTACCCTTCTCCAATGCCCGTGAGCCGCCATTTGAATATACGAACCTTTTCCTCGACGCCCACCTCTGTCCCATTACGACAGTCGCTTGCAGAAGGACGCAACTCCAAAAGACCCAATCGCACGCCTGAGGACCCACGTAACGGCACGTAACACGCACATTCTGTCGTCCCACATAGGAGGCTCGGCAAAGGAGCATCGCAAAAAAATTATTTCGTCAAAAGAGAGAGAGAGAGAGAAAAAAGAAGAAAGAAAGAAACAAAAGGAAGCAAGGCAGATATAGCTTAGTGTGAAAGCCGACAAGACAAGCCGTGACGACTGAGGACAAGCGAGTGTAAAGCACCCCTAAAGCTATTTAACGGGTCAACGCGGCGTATAGAGCCCGGGCAGACAAAGGGAAGCGATAAGCCGCCGTACAGAAAGTCCAGGCTCGGAAGCGCTGCGGAAAAAAAATGTTGAAGCACATACACACGTATACACACGCACACACGCACACACAAAAAGACGAGCTATAGAGGAAGAAGCGAAAGAAGAGACGGCACTCGAGAGAGCTGGTTTCAAGACGTCTCTTGAGGAAAAGTGAAAGCCAAACTAGGCCGATTCTCACTCAGCGGAAGAAAGGGAAATGAAGAGAAAGAAAGGTCCAGAGAAGAACACTCTAGCACCGATAAAGGAGTGGCGGGGCTGGCCGCGGAGTCAGCGTAAGCTTTCGCTTATTCATGACTACGTGTCCGCGCCGCTTCTCTCGTCCGGATTCCGATAAGCGATGCGAGGCGCCCAGCAGGGAGAGCCTGGAAGCCGCGTTCGTCGGAGCTGCCCGCTGCCTTTGAGCGCGGGGCGACGCGACCCGAATGCACGCGCGACTGCTGGCGCTGAATACGTATGTGACGTGAGTAAACAACCAGCGGCTTGGTGAATGTCCACACGCGAGCGAAATTGGTGACGAGTGGTTAGTGTTGCGTTAACTGGCGCGTGAGTGAAAGTTGCGTGCGGCAGGTAGACGAAAATGAAAGGTGAATGCCTCTGTTGACTTTCCAAGCAGTGGTTGTTTCGTGACGCGTTACGACGTGCGTATGTGTGTGCGAATGTTTGGTAGGTTCGCGTGTATATTAAAAAGCTGCGGCTTTAGGTTGAAAATTTCCTGGTGAGGTTAGGCCTGGCTGGATGGCCTTTCTGACTACAGTTAAATGGACGCTATACAGTAAAGAGCAAGACTGAATCACTTTACGCTCGTAGACTTCTTTCAAAGTTCTACATTCATGCACAGGGAAGGAAGACGTATTTATGGAAAAAGCGAAAGCTGTAGCTACCCTTGCTTTAATTTAACCTCAGCGCTGACTCGTCGCTGTGACGTCACGGATTTCAGAATAACTTTCTCCTGTTTGATCCGTCTACGCGCAGGAAAATCTGTGTAAACTATAGTTTCGGCTTTTTGTTCCTCTAATGTGAGGGCTTCTAATTATCAGTAAGCCAATAACTATAATCCCCACTATTGGCGTCAAGTTCCATGACGTCATGGCAAGCAAGCAGCCGGAACTTTAGAGTGGCGTACTTGTATTTCGATTTTGCCTCTTTTCTTGTTCGCCAAGCCTACTCCTGAGCTCCCACAAAAGTTATTATAGAGATACCGTCGGTTTTCTGTTGACATTACGTTACATTCAATAGAATGTCTGTTGAAATGCAGTTGAATAGCGCATATTGTTCGTGTAAGGAATGAAGTAGCCCGTCTTGCTATTGCAGAAGCATTTTTTTTTTTTACTAATACAACTCAACTTAATTTTTCTCCTTAGTGTTCCTTCAACAACTTACAGATTAAACCTGTCAGATTAAACATGACATTACGGACGAAAGAATTTACAGATTGAACACGCCTGCTTTTGGACGTGATGCTCCCGTGGCAGCGCGCCGAAATAAGCTTAGGGACGCTGGCAATCACGATAAGTTCATAAAAGAAATGAAATGTTCATCCCTCCGAGATCTTATTAAAGTTTTGCATCCATCCATCCATCCCTCCGAGATCGCGGTCGAGGTGTACTGGAACGGAGCGAACCGCTGTCAGCGTAATGCACAGCCCGAGCACGACAGCTGATTTATGGCTATGCGGGAAGGGACAGGCGGTGCCTGCGATATAGTCACTTACACTCTCCCTTTTCACTGCGCTTGTTATTTCGGCAAGTAGTCTCTGTCTCTTTTCGCGTATTTTCTATGTCCACGCTGTTTAGTAACTCTTGGTTACTTCACTATTAGCCCTGCATTTGTCCGCATGAGATCTGCACCACCAGGTGGCTGCACCCTGCAGACCGTCCCTGTTTGCGCCTCTGCTCATCCGGTAGAACGCCCAGTCCGCTTGCGTTTACCGGAATACCAGACACGCTCAGACTTGCTAATTAAAGGCATAATCGGCAAGGCCTTTAGGAATAAAGCTGACTTCATGAGCTTCGCCATTTTATCGTCGACTGGCTGCAGAGCTAATACGCCTTAAATGTGCCCGGCGTACGGTTCAGCTGGTGTTTGGGCCCGGTACGAAAGTTTCTTCTCCGCTGATCGCTCGCGCTGGTCTGACTTCCCAAGGAGCTCCTGTAGTTTTTGCTCGCAGGTGTCCCAACTGGCTAATTCCTCATCGTATGTTGCATGCCGTCTGTAGCTCTGTCTCTGGCTTGTGCAACTGCAGTTATAGCGCACTTGCTGAAGAAAGTTGTGCTCGTAATTCTCGTGCTTTGAACTTAACGCTTCTTTTTTTCTTTTGTCATACTGACATGTTCAAATGCAGCCCCCCCCCCCCCCCCCCGTACAGTAAAACATTGTAATTCACTGCCCAGTACTGTTAGTTCCTTGCCATTAAATTAGCATTTAGTAGCTACAGAAGAGTACTTTTCAAGTATATAATTTGCTTTACCCGTATTATTTTCTTTTATTCTTTGCTTGATTGCTCCTCTGTGTTAACGGTTCAAATATATTTGATTTTGCTTGCGTTTGCCTTGTTTGTCTTAAGTTACTGTTCTGTTTCCGCCCCCCCCCTCTTGGTATAGCCATGAAATAGGGTTGCAGTATAAATAAATAAATAAATAAATAAATAAATAAATAAATAAATACTCTGCCTGCACCAAGCCCATCACAGCACCACGACGTTCCATACGCCACCTGCGCATGACACCTTTTGGTGAAGCCCCCGTGCCGCTATATCATGCAATTTTGGGCGGACCAGCGTACTTTCACGACGTCTCCGCTGTTAGGTAGCTGCCGTGGTAGCCTGCTTACAATGCGACAGAGACGAGGCCAGAAAGCGTCATGACCACCGCGATGTTATTGATTCGCTTCACCTGAACCTTCCATAGATGGCGCATATATTTCCAAATTAAAAGATAGGGGTCTTCCAGTTTTGCACGAATGCTATTTGATCTTGAAGGTCTCGTGGCGTTTCCTTCCTTTCTTCTTCTGTGTTTTTTTTTTTGTTGTTGTTGTTGGTAGGTCAGTCGGAAGTATTTACGGAGACAACTTGCTTGCACCAGCGGAAATTCCGCAATCTCTGTATCGCCTGTATATATGGGGAAGCCACGGCGTAAGCACAGGGTCGAGCGTGGAGCTCTGCATGCTCCGCTCTCACGCAAAAAAAAAAAAACAAAACAAAACGCACTTGTCATCGTGACAGAGCGGTCTCTGTAATGTGTTTAGTGCGCCCAATCGTTTCCTTCTATATATTTCCCTTCGTCAGTACGCGCTGCCTTCGCAACCACGACAGGAGAAAGGAAACCACAGTGCACAACGAAGCCACGAATCTTCCCGAGAGACATGGCCTCCGCGCGGTCGCAGACTGCGCTACTTTTCACGTACATACAGGCTTTGCAGTATAGTGCCCAGTGATGGGGGATCGCTTGAGAAACAAGGTCACATTGCCGCAGTGTGGTCGGACGACACGCTGGCCGCAAGAGCCTTCGCGACGGCCGATAAACGACTCGCCCACATTTGTACGACACGCAGACACAAAAAAATGTATTTACATTATAAGCGCGGCAGCCCCCTGACCGGCGCGCTTGTTCACTGCGAACTTCTCTCCTGACTGCGGACACTGACACAGGTCGTACACCTTGCACCACTCCGCTCTGTTGTTCGGTGGTGGGCGAAGAAGGCCGCAGCCTTGAAGATGCTAGAGAGAGAGAGAGAGAGAGAGAGAGAAAACCTCGAAGCGAGAGGTAGAAAGAGACGAAGCCGGAGGCAGCTAGCGCACAGGCGTGTACTTCTATCCCGCATGCCGTGAGGCCAGTGTACCTGACCGCCTGCCGCAACTATTTTAAAACCACTCCGCGCTGTCCATCAACGAGAGCGGGACGGGAGATATGCTAGACGGCGGCGAGACAAGCGGCGTGATGCACGCCCCAAATCGGCGTTTCTGGGACGCCGCGAAGCGCGGGCTTTCACTTTCTCGTCCAGCCTGCTTTCTCCGGGATGAGGAGCAAGTGGAAAGAAATGTAAACATTGCTCTTTCTCTTCTTTGTTTCTCTCCGCTTGCTTTCTTATTTTTGTTTTGTCTTACTTCTTTATTATTATTATTATTTTATTGTGCTATCCGTTGCACGCTGACAGCTCCTGATGCGTTTCGTACGCTGGACACGCCAGCCCTAAACGAGAATGCAGGGGCGATGCCAGGGTGGACGGTGCTCGAGTTTCTTTCTTTTCCCCGTCAAATGCGAGCCTTCGTGGCCGAGTTTCAAATAATCGAGATACACAAAGGCGGCGGCCGGTGGAATGGCACATGGATGCGTCGGTACCTTCCATCTGTCGAAATGTTATCCGGACACTTTACTTGATTTCCTTTACTGAAACTGAAGGAAAATTCAGCGTCCCGAAAGAGCTCTCACCAGCTGCTGACACTGTGCTCCATATTCAATGCACTACGCAAACAGTTAAGCACTCGCGTTGTGTTACTCTGGGAATTCACATTCCTCTCCCGGCACTGTGCTAATGCGCGAGGTAACTGCTCAACACTGTGGACAGTGGCACGGCGGAAGAGGCTGCTATTGCCCTAGCCATCGTACACGCTTCAACCATGCCGGCGCCGGATGGACCTATAACAGTGGTCACAGATTCTCAGACCGCCTGCAGGACTTTGGCACAAGGGAAGGTGACACCCTAAACACACCGTATCCTTACATCATTACACCCCACAGCGTTACACAGGGTACGTATCGTCTGGACACCTGGACACGCCTCTCTCCATGGTAATGAACGCGCTAATGCGGTAGCCCGAGAGCTCGCTAACCGGGCGCCATTGGAAGAGCTGTCCAACCCAGACGACGCACCGACAGAACCAATGACCTACACTGAAACTCTACAATATTACAGAGACACCAGGAGACGCTTCCCTCCACCACATAATTCCCTTAATCGAGAAGATGCCGTCGCGTGGCGACAACTTCAAACTAATTCATTTCCCTGCCTCTTTTATCTTCACCTCTTCCACCCCACACACAAATCAACGAAACCTGCCATTGCGCATCTGAAAGAGGACATGATATCATATTTCAGTGGCTGCCGGGACACTGTGGCATCGTTGGTAATCACCTCGCCGATGACGCTGCCCGACGTGCCCAGGCTGGCTCACCGACACTCCTTATACCTTTATCCAGAGTCGACGCTGCAAGAGAGCTTCGCAGTCTCGCTCGTGCAATCACGTTAGGTTGCTGGCACACACCACAGAACTCTAAGTGTCGTTTACACGGCCTCGACCCTTCACTGAAACTTACATTACCAGCGAACCTTCCACGACGTGACGCAACACTGCTGTGTCGGCTGCGGGTAGGAGTAGCATTCACCAACTCCTACAGCTACCGTATTGGAATGGCGGATTCACCAATGTGCGCTAAGTGCAAGTGTGAAGAGACCATCAGTCACCTTCTGTGCCACTGTTCTCGCTTCGATAATCAACGTGAGACTCTCCAGTGTGCCTTAAATAGACTGGATGACAGGCCATTTACGGAAGCGAAGATCTTGGGAGCCTGGCCTCACAGTTCCTTGGCCCAGAAAGCCGTTCGAGCGCTTTTTCGCTACCTGAGGGCAACGGACTTGAGTGCCCGGCTATAGACATCCTACACTTAAGTTCTCTCTCTTCCTCTTTCATTCCCCATTCCCCTCCCCACGTGTAGGGTAG
This sequence comes from Dermacentor albipictus, assembly GCF_038994185.2. Classification (NCBI taxonomy): domain Eukaryota; kingdom Metazoa; phylum Arthropoda; class Arachnida; order Ixodida; family Ixodidae; genus Dermacentor; species Dermacentor albipictus. Next base: position 44,142,352 of record NC_091824.1, read on the forward strand.
CAAACTGGACTCAGTCTGGTTAACGTCCCTGCCTTTCCGTCTTCCCTTCTCTCTCTCCCCCCCCCCTCATACTGTCCCTATTGTGGAGCAAAACCCACAGTATATCATTGCACCTGGGAATGCCCACACCCTCCGGGCTACTCCCCTATTCCTTCACCTTCCCCTTCCTCCTGGGAGACTGCGCTGACCAGCTCAGACCCGCAAGAGCAGCGACGGCTGATCCGGCGGGCACGCGGAGTGGCGCGAGCCAATGGGGCCCTGAAATAAGGGCTCCACCCTGCGAGGAAGTCGCCCAAACTGATGATAAATAAATGTTTTCTCTCTCTCTCTCTCTCTGCTCAGACACGAGAGAATTGAAAGTGGCACAGCCATCTTTCTCTGAAGGCCGACACTGTTGTTCACTAATTTCTTAGGCGAGTTTTTGCAGCAACAAGTGATCTCCGCTAATTCTTTCCCTTTGCCCCTCAATGCATTTCCAGAGCGCAGCCTGCAAGCGAAAACAGCTCACCACAGGGTTTGGTCGCCACCGGTAACAACGCACATTAAAGACCCGTATAAATTGCGAGAGGAAACGACTTGTCTAAGTTAAAGAGAACCTCAGCGTACCATGGACACGGCCCCGGTGGCACTGCGCACGCGCAGTCCCCCAGGTATTCTACGCAAGGCAAATACCGTCAGCTAAATCGAGACCACCCGCCGTTTTAACCTCCGTGATTTCACAGCACTAGAGTGAAAGCAAATGTACTGATTGGTTGTTCTGAACATCGGTACATTGAAGTTAAACCGCAGCCTTTCCATGCATTCCGCATGCACGTATTCTAGAAGATGCGCAGCTGAACACCGTGGCGGAGTTGGGCGCAGCAGTGAAGAACCACGAAACCCGCTCACCTGTTGTTTCAGGAATTCGTCAGCGTTAGTAGCGTGGGCGATCACATCGAAATTATGAAGATTAGTCTAAAAGTTTAACTCGTTGAATTGAAGTATTTCTTGATTGTAGAGTAATTACACGGACACTGCTCGCACCGCCATCGTGCTGTCAGGGCATCAACAAGCCACGCGAGGCTTGCGCGCTAAGGGTTGGAAAGAGAGACGGGAGAATTTGAAAATTTTCGAACAGCAATCGAATACGAGCAGTAAGTACCCAATATCGACTCAAACATTGAATAGTAATTATCGAATATCGAATCGGATATCACCTAGTCAAGTGCAGGCGCATATACGCATTTAAAACAGCAATATGTATTCCTATATATAGTAAGATACCACGCCTGAACTGGCTAGCCCAAAAAAAGTCAGCTACCTGTAACGGGCAAAGAGCAAGATTTAAACAACAATGGGGCAAAAATTCTCATTAAAAAGCTGCACGAACAGCCTTCCAATATCAATAGAGCCTGGTTGCAAACAGGCTTCCCAAGAATGAATGGCTGCTATATGGAGTGTAGCGTTACAAAAGAAAACATAAATGGTCGACTACAAATTATCAGAAATTCTGGACAGAAAAACTAAAATACTGCTAAAGGACTTAATGCCCCGCCAACTCATGTAAGATGTCCCGCTGCAAAAGGCAGAAAAAAGGAAAAGCATAGCTGGTAGTAACGCAAAAGATAAAAATGCTGCATGAATAAACTGCCAAAAATCCTAAATCACAGACAAAAAGCAAAACTCACAGGTTATCATGTAAACTTCGTTGCGTAGTGCAAATTGTTTGCTATATGTTTTGCATCCTCATTCTCTCGTCATCATCACCCGTCGTGCCCCTCTTTCTTCCCTCTTTCTTTCCCTCTCCCCCTTCCCCCAGCGCAGATTAGCTGGTTACAGGAATGTACCTCAGGCCGACTTCTGTGCATTTCGTGTCATTAAACCTTTTTCTTTCTCTCCGCCGCAAAACCGAATACAATACTTGGATTATCTATTTTGTTTCTACGCTTCCTCGAAAGCTTTTGTGGTTGTCTCCTTTCTGGTAATTCCCGATGCTGCGGTTTAGCAGACGGAGAACAGCAGCAAGACTTTCAACAGTCGGTTGTTGCGAAATATTTGGTTGGTTGAGTACATTCGAAAATACCAAATAGTTCATTTTTTTATGTACAAATACGATCAGTTAGCGTGCAATAATCGATTCGTATTCGAAACTACCGATATTCGCCCACCCTTAGTTAGAAGGTCTCCAGACGCGCAGGATCGAGACGCGCACGACGCCTGGCTGCAAAAACGACGAAGCCAGAAGCACCCACTCACCTTCAGGCTTTCCCTCTGTCGACTTTATACAGCAGACGAAGGCAGCGTCCTGTCTTCCGATGCTGGGCGCATGCACGAACACTACGGCGTTCCCGCTGTGCAGCTCTGTGTGCATATACCACACCACATCACACAGAGTGGTGCGAGCGGAAGGGACAGTACACGTGACGCTACCAACACTGACGGTTTTCCTTCGGTCTCCGTGCATGCACCATTCAGGTGCGATGCATATATTGTCACGTATAGTGACAATATATAATAAGAATAAGAATGGGCTGGGGTGCGTTTGGCAGGCATTCTCAGATCATGAACAGCAGGTTGGCATTATCCCTCAAGAGAAAAGTCTATAATAGCTGTGTCTTACCAGTACTCACCTACGGGGCAGAAACCTGGAGGCTTACGAAAAGGGTTCTACTCAAATTGAGGACGACGCAACGAGTTATGGAAAGAAGAGTGATAGGTGTAACGTTAAGGGATAAGAAAAGAGCAGATTGGGTGAGGGAACAAACGCGAGTTAATGACATCTTAGTTGAAATCAAGAAAAAGAAATGAGCATGGGCAGGACATGTAATGAGGAAGGAAGATAACCGATGGTCATTAAGGGTTACGGACTGGATTCCAAGGGAAGGGAAGCGTAGCAGGGGGCGACAGAAAGTTAGGTGGGCGGATGAGATTAAGAAGTTTGCAGGGACAGCATGGCCACAATTAGTACATGACCGGGGTCGTTGGAGAAATATGGGAGATGCCTTTGCCCTGCAGTGCGCGTAACCAGGCTGATGATGATGATGCTGATAGTAGTGACGGTGAAGAAGGCGGCGCAAAGCTGTAATTGACGAAACTAGCGTTTTACTGGGCGAACTTGTGCCCTCGAAAGCAGGCTACGCTCAAAGAACAACGAAAGCGGCGAACAAAGTCGGCTATCGTCGAAAACCTCATCAGCGGGTCGAGCGCGTCGGCTTTTATGCATCAGTCATCGAAGTTTCCAGAGTAATCGCTGGTGCCCGCGTGTCTTCCAGAAAGTTCTACATCATTCGCGTTGCGCGATGAAATCAGATTACAGAAGTTCCGGCGATAACATACAGCGGATAGAGCCGTCGATAACTTTCGAGAAACTTCCGATACATGGAAGCGCGTCCTCCGCTGTGCGATAACATTTGTTAGGCGGTGAAACGCGGTCACCAGATGAAGATAAACAACTACACGTGTCAATATCAACGCCGGTGGCGGTGCTCCTCGAAACGTTCGTGTAGAAAGCCTCCATAGATGCACGTACAAACGCTGTTTAAAACAGGGAGAGTACGTGCGTGTCAAAGCTCCCTACGCCTGCGTTGTGAGACGCCTGGTAGCCTCTAGGGTGCTTTTTCTGGTGAGCATGCAGTAGTTGCCTCGCTTGCTGTTTCGTGCAACGATGTCACCCCCCGCCTATTCATATACAGGGTGTCCCAACTATCATGCACCAAGGTTTGAAAAATATGCAAATGCCACCTGGCTGGACATAACCAAGGTATAATGTTGTTTGCCGTCGCTTGGACATAGTTTGATTATTACTTGCATTTTATCTAATTACATAATTACTCCTAATGAATTAATCAACTTCTCAAATATTATAATTCGATGAAAATTGTCAAAGGTAAAATTGTGGAGCAACATCAAGAACTCGACAGAGCTGTCTGTTTCTCAATATGTGCTACATAGAATTGTTTTTCCGAGCGTGAAAGAAGCCCTCAAATACACACGCAAAGTGCCTCGAGTGGGAGACGCGCGGAAATGTTGCGTGCAATTATTGCGATAGGAATTATAGGGCCGCTCGTGGTGCATTCACGCCGTCGGGGCCGTCGCCTTCGTGCTGTGTGGTCATGTTTACGCATGCGCGACCCGCTCGTCGAGGCAAGAAGGTTCCCAGAGAAGCGAACTGCGTTTGGAAGCGACGAAGCCGAGAGGACTCGTCGTCCCGCTGCGCTCAATCGGATATTAGCGTTGCTATCGAGCAGCTATGGGCATACTACACGGCGGTGCATACACTGGTCTGTGCGAAACCGACAGCCATCAAGCGAAACCTGTGTAATCCTTTCTTTGCCGGCTGACAAACGCTGACTGCGTTCCCTCGGTGTGATCTCTTGCACCATCGAAGCGCCACGCCGGCAACACGGCTGGCGGTGCCCCTCGCCAATTTTATACTATCGTTTTTTCTAAGCTTCGCTCGCATCTACAGCGTACAGCCAGCGCGCCCGCGGTGTTATCCCGCCTAGACTTTATACAGAACATCACACCGACGCCGACGGCGAAAGATTCCCGCTCGTGCAGCTCCAGCCAATCCGCGGCAGCCAGAACGGACAGCCCACCGGGTGGCGTACTCTTACAGGGCAAGTACCCCGCGTTCTCGCCTCGCAGCCTCAGAAAGCGCGCGTCCAACGCGTCTGTTCAGTTACTCGCCGGTGTGCACCGCGCGCTCGCGTCTGCCAAACCATGCGCGTCAACCCCGTCCGCGAAAGGAAACGCAGTGGAACGCCTTTCGCGCGCCCCCGGTGAATGCCACACGGGACCGTGTCGTCGCGACGCCCCTTAGCGGCACGCTCGGCGTTTCCCCGCCTTCGGCCGGCACCCCCGAAAAAAA